>NW_028122818.1:0-145486 GCF_965194805.1 Balaenoptera borealis | reverse complement strand
CTGGTCCCGGGCGGCAGGCTGAGCCTGTGGTTAATTCTTCTTCCTGATGGGAAAATAGAGCGACCTGTGCCTGTCCCCTCACCTAGAGCTAGTGTCTCATTGGTTCCCCCTCTTCCCGTTCATCCTCAGGACAAATTGCAACCTGTACGGAACAGGAGGTTAAAGGTGCTGATTCTCCAAGGAGGGAGATTGCTAGTAAAGCGGCTGGAATGGCGAACCCGAGCACAAGGAGATGAGAAATGAGGTGCGTTTTAGAAACCTTTCCCGATCACACGGTGTACCATCCTCTGGGATTCTCCTGCATGTTTTCGATGTAGGAAGATGCCCTTGAACCTGGAGATTTGGGACCCATGGGATGGGTACCACGCAGTATTACTCTAAAGGGTCTGCGTTTGCTCACCCAACCTCACCAAACCTCTCAGCCCCAAGAGTGTCCACCCTTATGCCTCAATCAGCTGTGGGTCTAGATATGGTCAATCCAGGTGGCATCACAGCCCTTGAACGAATTTTGTAAGAATTTCTCTCTCTTTCACTGTCTTTGTTTCACGGGTTTTTAAAAGTGATTGATTTTTATAAAGGGGTTTAGCTGCTTTTCACTGCTGTGTTTATGCCGCTTTACACCCACTTGACTCACTTACAGAGAGATATCAATACATAGGTTTTAAGATTCTTACTAGTCAGATATATTCTTGGGCGGTGAATAGGGGGTTTTGAGTCCAGATCACTGAGCAAGGAGTAGGTCTTGTCTATTACATATTGGGTTTATGGAACGGTCTCTGAGCTAATTTGAAACCCTTGTTTTATGCATCACCCCACCTCACCTTTCCCGTTAAGCAGCCATAGTGTGTTTTCTAAACGTGTGACTCTGTTCTGTTTTGTAATTCAGTGCAAGGGTAGCGGTTTTTACATTCCCTCTATAAGTGATATCTTATGATAAGTGTCTTTTTCTGTGTGACTTATTTCACTTAGAATCGTCGTACCTAAATCCACTCATCATGCTGCTACTAGCCTTATGACGTTGATTTCATGGCTGAGTGATATTCCATTGTACAAAAGGACCACAACTTCTTTATCCATTTTTCTCTTTCCTGGGATATTTAAGGTGTAACGAAGTGGAGGTTCTTGTCAACAGAGCAGCCCTAAACTTTGGGGTGCCTGTGCCTTGCTGATTTTTAGTTTTCCCAATTTATACGCCCATGAGTGGAAGTGCCCTATGCTGTCGAAGCTGAGTTTTTTCTATGTTTCAGGACACACCGTACACTTCTCCAGAGTGGCTGTTGGCAATTTACGTCACGCCCATCAGCGTAGCAAGTCTCCCGTTTCTCCATGGCCTTTCCTGCATTTCTGGTTTTGACACTTTATTCAGCATGGCCCTTTTGACCGATGGGAAGCGAGACTTCTTTGTAGCGCTGATTTGCCTTTCCAGGTTGCTTGGTTGGCCAAAAAGGGCGCATGCGTTTTTTCCTGAATATATTCAGGAAAAAACGCATGCGCCCTTTTTGGCCAAGGGCATCATTGTCGAGGTTTTGCCGCTTTTCCCGTGCTTTAAAGGCGATTCGAATCTACCTCCTGAAATCTGTTTCCTGCAATTCTGCCTTGCTTTCAAATCCTCTTCGTTGTCTTCCGTCAATATATTTGTGGACGAGAGTTATCATTTATAACTCTGCAGGTTTGTGAATTGCAGTGCCCCTGAGCTCCATTTTTCAACTCGCTTTCTTGGGAGCTGGCCGCAAAAGCGCAGGATTGCTTCAGGCCCTATTCTGGTCCCGGGCGGCAGGCTGAGCCTGTGGTTAATTCTTCTTCCTGATGGGAAAATAGAGCGACCTGTGCCTGTCCCCTCACCTAGAGCTAGTGTCTCATTGGTTCCCCCTCTTCCCGTTCATCCTCAGGACAAATTGCAACCTGTACGGAACAGGAGGTTAAAGGTGCTGATTCTCCAAGGAGGGAGATTGCTAGTAAAGCGGCTGGAATGGCGAACCCGAGCACAAGGAGATGAGAAATGAGGTGCGTTTTAGAAACCTTTCCCGATCACACGGTGTACCATCCTCTGGGATTCTCCTGCATGTTTTCGATGTAGGAAGATGCCCTTGAACCTGGAGATTTGGGACCCATGGGATGGGTACCACGCAGTATTACTCTAAAGGGTCTGCGTTTGCTCACCCAACCTCACCAAACCTCTCAGCCCCAAGAGTGTCCACCCTTATGCCTCAATCAGCTGTGGGTCTAGATATGGTCAATCCAGGTGGCATCACAGCCCTTGAACGAATTTTGTAAGAATTTCTCTCTCTTTCACTGTCTTTGTTTCACGGGTTTTTAAAAGTGATTGATTTTTATAAAGGGGTTTAGCTGCGTTTCACTGCTGTGTTTATGCCGCTTTACACCCACTTGACTCACTTACAGAGAGATATCAATACATAGGTTTTAAGATTCTTACTAGTCAGATATATTCTTGGGCGGTGAATAGGGGGTTTTGAGTCCAGATCACTGAGCAAGGAGTAGGTCTTGTCTATTACATATTGGGTTTATGGAACGGTCTCTGAGCTAATTTGAAACCCTTGTTTTATGCATCACCCCACCTCACCTTTCCCGTTAAGCAGCCATAGTGTGTTTTCTAAACGTGTGACTCTGTTCTGTTTTGTAATTCAGTGCAAGGGTAGCGGTTTTTACATTCCCTCTATAAGTGATATCTTATGATAAGTGTCTTTTTCTGTGTGACTTATTTCACTTAGAATCGTCGTACCTAAATCCACTCATCATGCTGCTACTAGCCTTATGACGTTGATTTCATGGCTGAGTGATATTCCATTGTACAAAAGGACCACAACTTCTTTATCCATTTTTCTCTTTCCTGGGATATTTAAGGTGTAACGAAGTGGAGGTTCTTGTCAACAGAGCAGCCCTAAACTTTGGGGTGCCTGTGCCTTGCTGATTTTTAGTTTTCCCAATTTATACGCCCATGAGTGGAAGTGCCCTATGCTGTCGAAGCTGAGTTTTTTCTATGTTTCAGGACACACCGTACA
This sequence comes from Balaenoptera borealis, assembly GCF_965194805.1. Taxonomy (NCBI): domain Eukaryota; kingdom Metazoa; phylum Chordata; class Mammalia; order Artiodactyla; family Balaenopteridae; genus Balaenoptera; species Balaenoptera borealis. Next base: position 142,466 of record NW_028122818.1, on the reverse strand, counting down.
CTTCTCCAGAGTGGCTGTTGGCAATTTACGTCACGCCCATCAGCGTAGCAAGTCTCCCGTTTCTCCATGGCCTTTCCTGCATTTCTGGTTTTGACACTTTATTCAGCATGGCCCTTTTGACCGATGGGAAGCGAGACTTCTTTGTAGCGCTGATTTGCCTTTCCAGGTTGCTTGGTTGGCCAAAAAGGGCGCATGCGTTTTTTCCTGAATATATTCAGGAAAAAACGCATGCGCCCTTTTTGGCCAAGGGCATCATTGTCGAGGTTTTGCCGCTTTTCCCGTGCTTTAAAGGCGATTCGAATCTACCTCCTGAAATCTGTTTCCTGCAATTCTGCCTTGCTTTCAAATCCTCTTCGTTGTCTTCCGTCAATATATTTGTGGACGAGAGTTATCATTTATAACTCTGCAGGTTTGTGAATTGCAGTGCCCCTGAGCTCCATTTTTCAACTCGCTTTCTTGGGAGCTGGCCGCAAAAGCGCAGGATTGCTTCAGGCCCTATTCTGGTCCCGGGCGGCAGGCTGAGCCTGTGGTTAATTCTTCTTCCTGATGGGAAAATAGAGCGATCTGTGCCTGTCCCCTCACCTAGAGCTAGTGTCTCATTGGTTCCCCCTCTTCCCGTTCATCCTCAGGACAAATTGCAACCTGTACGGAACAGGAGGTTAAAGGTGCTGATTCTCCAAGGAGGGAGATTGCTAGTAAAGCGGCTGGAATGGCGAACCCGAGCACAAGGAGATGAGAAATGAGGTGCGTTTTAGAAACCTTTCCCGATCACACGGTGTACCATCCTCTGGGATTCTCCTGCATGTTTTCGATGTAGGAAGATGCCCTTGAACCTGGAGATTTGGGACCCATGGGATGGGTACCACGCAGTATTACTCTAAAGGGTCTGCGTTTGCTCACCCAACCTCACCAAACCTCTCAGCCCCAAGAGTGTCCACCCTTATGCCTCAATCAGCTGTGGGTCTAGATATGGTCAATCCAGGTGGCATCACAGCCCTTGAACGAATTTTGTAAGAATTTCTCTCTCTTTCACTGTCTTTGTTTCACGGGTTTTTAAAAGTGATTGATTTTTATAAAGGGGTTTAGCTGCTTTTCACTGCTGTGTTTATGCCGCTTTACACCCACTTGACTCACTTACAGAGAGATATCAATACATAGGTTTTAAGATTCTTACTAGTCAGATATATTCTTGGGCGGTGAATAGGGGGTTTTGAGTCCAGATCACTGAGCAAGGAGTAGGTCTTGTCTATTACATATTGGGTTTATGGAACGGTCTCTGAGCTAATTTGAAACCCTTGTTTTATGCATCACCCCACCTCACCTTTCCCGTTAAGCAGCCATAGTGTGTTTTCTAAACGTGTGACTCTGTTCTGTTTTGTAATTCAGTGCAAGGGTAGCGGTTTTTACATTCCCTCTATAAGTGATATCTTATGATAAGTGTCTTTTTCTGTGTGACTTATTTCACTTAGAATCGTCGTACCTAAATCCACTCATCATGCTGCTACTAGCCTTATGACGTTGATTTCATGGCTGAGTGATATTCCATTGTACAAAAGGACCACAACTTCTTTATCCATTTTTCTCTTTCCTGGGATATTTAAGGTGTAACGAAGTGGAGGTTCTTGTCAACAGAGCAGCCCTAAACTTTGGGGTGCCTGTGCCTTGCTGATTTTTAGTTTTCCCAATTTATACGCCCATGAGTGGAAGTGCCCTATGCTGTCGAAGCTGAGTTTTTTCTATGTTTCAGGACACACCGTACACTTCTCCAGAGTGGCTGTTGGCAATTTACGTCACGCCCATCAGCGTAGCAAGTCTCCCGTTTCTCCATGGCCTTTCCTGCATTTCTGGTTTTGACACTTTATTCAGCATGGCCCTTTTGACCGATGGGAAGCGAGACTTCTTTGTAGCGCTGATTTGCCTTTCCAGGTTGCTTGGTTGGCCAAAAAGGGCGCATGCGTTTTTTCCTGAATATATTCAGGAAAAAACGCATGCGCCCTTTTTGGCCAAGGGCATCATTGTCGAGGTTTTGCCGCTTTTCCCGTGCTTTAAAGGCGATTCGAATCTACCTCCTGAAATCTGTTTCCTGCAATTCTGCCTTGCTTTCAAATCCTCTTCGTTGTCTTCCGTCAATATATTTGTGGACGAGAGTTATCATTTATAACTCTGCAGGTTTGTGAATTGCAGTGCCCCTGAGCTCCATTTTTCAACTCGCTTTCTTGGGAGCTGGCCGCAAAAGCGCAGGATTGCTTCAGGCCCTATTCTGGTCCCGGGCGGCAGGCTGAGCCTGTGGTTAATTCTTCTTCCTGATGGGAAAATAGAGTGATCTCTGCCTGTCCCCTCACCTAGAGCTAGTGTCTCATTGGTTCCCCCTCTTCCCGTTCATCCTCAGGACAAATTGCAACCTGTACGGAACAGGAGGTTAAAGGTGCTGATTCTCCAAGGAGGGAGATTGCTAGTAAAGCGGCTGGAATGGCGAACCCGAGCACAAGGAGATGAGAAATGAGGTGCGTTTTAGAAACCTTTCCCGATCACACGGTGTACCATCCTCTGGGATTCTCCTGCATGTTTTCGATGTAGGAAGATGCCCTTGAACCTGGAGATTTGGGACCCATGGGATGGGTACCACGCAGTATTACTCTAAAGGGTCTGCGTTTGCTCACCCAACCTCACCAAACCTCTCAGCCCCAAGAGTGTCCACCCTTATGCCTCAATCAGCTGTGGGTCTAGATATGGTCAATCCAGGTGGCATCACAGCCCTTGAACGAATTTTGTAAGAATTTCTCTCTCTTTCACTGTCTTTGTTTCACGGGTTTTTAAAAGTGATTGATTTTTATAAAGGGGTTTAGCTGCTTTTCACTGCTGTGTTTATGCCGCTTTACACCCACTTGACTCACTTACAGAGAGATATCAATACATAGGTTTTAAGATTCTTACTAGTCAGATATATTCTTGGGCGGTGAATAGGGGGTTTTGAGTCCAGATCACTGAGCAAGGAGTAGGTCTTGTCTATTACATATTGGGTTTATGGAACGGTCTCTGAGCTAATTTGAAACCCTTGTTTTATGCATCACCCCACCTCACCTTTCCCGTTAAGCAGCCATAGTGTGTTTTCTAAACGTGTGACTCTGTTCTGTTTTGTAATTCAGTGCAAGGGTAGCGGTTTTTACATTCCCTCTATAAGTGATATCTTATGATAAGTGTCTTTTTCTGTGTGACTTATTTCACTTAGAATCGTCGTACCTAAATCCACTCATCATGCTGCTACTAGCCTTATGACGTTGATTTCATGGCTGAGTGATATTCCATTGTACAAAAGGACCACAACTTCTTTATCCATTTTTCTCTTTCCTGGGATATTTAAGGTGTAACGAAGTGGAGGTTCTTGTCAACAGAGCAGCCCTAAACTTTGGGGTGCCTGTGCCTTGCTGATTTTTAGTTTTCCCAATTTATACGCCCATGAGTGGAAGTGCCCTATGCTGTCTAAGCTGAGTTTTTTCTATGTTTCAGGACACACCGTACACTTCTGCAGAGTGGCTGTTGGCAATTTACGTCACGCCCATCAGCGTAGCAAGTCTCCCGTTTCTCCATGGCCTTTCCTGCATTTCTGGTTTTGACACTTTATTCAGCATGGCCCTTTTGACCGATGGGAAGCGAGACTTCTTTGTAGCGCTGATTTGCCTTTCCAGGTTGCTTGGTTGGCCAAAAAGGGCGCATGCGTTTTTTCCTGAATATATTCAGGAAAAAACGCATGCGCCCTTTTTGGCCAAGGGCATCATTGTCGAGGTTTTGCCGCTTTTCCCGTGCTTTAAAGGCAATTCGAATCTACCTCCTAAAATCTGTTTCCTGCAATTCTGCCTTGCTTTCAAATCCTCTTCGTTGTCTTCCGTCAATATATTTGTGGACGAGAGTTATCATTTATAACTCTGCAGGTTTGTGAATTGCAGTGCCCCTGAGCTCCATTTTTCAACTCGCTTTCTTGGGAGCTGGCCGCAAAAGCGCAGGATTGCTTCAGGCCCTATTCTGGTCCCGGGCGGCAGGCTGAGCCTGTGGTTAATTCTTCTTCCTGATGGGAAAATAGAGCGACCTGTGCCTGTCCCAACACCTAGAGCTAGTGTCTCATTGGTTCCCCCTCTTCCCGTTCATCCTCAGGACAAATTGCAACCTGTACGGAACAGGAGGTTAAAGGTGCTGATTCTCCAAGGAGGGAGATTGCTAGTAAAGCGGCTGGAATGGCGAACCCGAGCACAAGGAGATGAGAAATGAGGTGCGTTTTAGAAACCTTTCCCGATCACACGGTGTACCATCCTCTGGGATTCTCCTGCATGTTTTCGATGTAGGAAGATGCCCTTGAACCTGGAGATTTGGGACCCATGGGATGGGTACCACGCAGTATTACTCTAAAGGGTCTGCGTTTGCTCACCCAACCTCACCAAACCTCTCAGCCCCAAGAGTGTCCACCCTTATGCCTCAATCAGCTGTGGGTCTAGATATGGTCAATCCAGGTGGCATCACAGCCCTTGAACGAATTTTGTAAGAATTTCTCTCTCTTTCACTGTCTTTGTTTCACGGGTTTTTAAAAGTGATTGATTTTTATAAAGGGGTTTAGCTGCTTTTCACTGCTGTGTTTATGCCGCTTTACACCCACTTGACTCACTTACAGAGAGATATCAATACATAGGTTTTAAGATTCTTACTAGTCAGATATATTCTTGGGCGGTGAATAGGGGGTTTTGAGTCCAGATCACTGAGCAAGGAGTAGGTCTTGTCTATTACATATTGGGTTTATGGAACGGTCTCTGAGCTAATTTGAAACCCTTGTTTTATGCATCACCCCACCTCACCTTTCCCGTTAAGCAGCCATAGTGTGTTTTCTTAACGTGTGACTCTGTTCTGTTTTGTAATTCAGTGCAAGGGTAGCGGTTTTTACATTCCCTCTATAAGTGATATCTTATGATAAGTGTCTTTTTCTGTGTGACTTATTTCACTTAGAATCGTCGTACCTAAATCCACTCATCATGCTGCTACTAGCCTTATGACGTTGATTTCATGGCTGAGTGATATTCCATTGTACAAAAGGACCACAACTTCTTTATCCATTTTTCTCTTTCCTGGGATATTTAAGGTGTAACGAAGTGGAGGTTCTTGTCAACAGAGCAGCCCTAAACTTTGGGGTGCCTGTGCCTTGCTGATTTTTAGTTTTCCCAATTTATACGCCCGTGAGTGGAAGTGCCCTATGCTGTCTAAGCTGAGTGTTTTCGATGTTTCAGGACACACCGTACACTTCTGCAGAGTGGCTGTTGGCAATTTACATTACGCCCATCAGCGTAGCAAGGCTCCCGTTTCTCCATGGCCTGTCCTGCATTTCTGGTTTTGACACTTTATTCAGCATGGCCCTTTTGACCGATGGGAAGCGAGACTTCTTTGTAGCGCTGATTTGCCTTTCCAGGTTGCTTGGTTGGCCAAAAAGGGCGTATGCGTTTTTTCCTGAATATATTCAGGAAAAAACGCATACGCCCTTTTTGGCCAAGGGCATCATTGTCGAGGTTTTGCCACTTTTCCCGTGCTTTAAAGGCGATTCGAATCTACCTCCTGAAATCTGTTTCCTGCAATTCTGCCTTGCTTTCAAATCCTCTTTGTTGTCTTCCGTCAATATATTTGTGGACGAGAGTTATCATTTATAACTCTGCAGGTTTGTGAATTGCAGTGCCCCTGAGCTCCATTTTTCAACTCGCTTTCTTGGGAGCTGGCCGCAAAAGCGCAGGATTGCTTCAGGCCCTATTCTGGTCCCGGGCGGCAGGCTGAGGCTGTGGTTAATTCTTCTTCCTGATGGGAAAATAGAGTGACCTGTGCCTGTCCCAACACCTAGAGCTAGTGTCTCATTGGTTCCCCCTCTTCCCGTTCATCCTCAGGACAAATTGCAACCTGTACGGAACAGGAGGTTAAAGGTGCTGATTCTCCAAGGAGGGAGATTGCTAGTAAAGCGGCTGGAATGGCGAACCCGAGCACAAGGAGATGAGAAATGAGGTGCGTTTTAGAAACCTTTCCCGATCACACGGTGTACCATCTTCTGGGATTCTCATGCATGTTTACGATGTAGGAAGATGCCCTTGAACCTGGAGATTTGGGACCCATGGGATGGGTACCACGCAGTATTACTCTAAAGGGTCTGCGTTTGCTCACCCAACCTCACCAAACCTCTCAGCCCCAAGAGTGTCCACCCTTATGCCTCAATCAGCTGTGGGTCTAGATATGGTCAATCCAGGTGGCATCACAGCCCTTGAACGAATTTTGTAAGAATTTCTCTCTCTTTCACTGTCTTTGTTTCACGGGTTTTTAAAAGTGATTGATTTTTATAAAGAGGTTTAGCTGCTTTTCACTGCTGTGTTTATGCCGCTTTACACCCACTTGACTCACTTACAGAGAGATATCAATATATAGGTTTAAGATTCTTACTAGTCAGATATATTCTTGGGCGGTGAATAAGGGGTGTTGAGTCCAGTTCACTGAGCAAGGTGTAGGTCGTGTCTATTACATATTGGGTTAATGGAACGGTATCTGAGCTAATTTGAAACCCTTGTTTTATGCATCACCCGACCTCACCTTTCCCGTTAAGCAGCCATAGTGTGTTTTCTAAACGTGTGACTCTGTTCTGTTTTGTAATTCAGTTCAAGGGTCGCGGTTTTTACATTCCTTCTATAAGTGATATCTTATGATAAGGGTCTTTTTCTGTGTGACTTATTTCACTTAGAATCGTCGTACCTAAATCCACTCATCATGCTGCTACTAGCCTTATGACGTTGATTTCATGGCTGAGTGATATTCCATTGTACATAAGGACCACAACTTCTTTATCCATTTTTCTCTTTCCTGGGATATTTAAGGTGTAACGAAGTGGAGGTTCTTGTCAACAGAGCAGCCCTAAACTTTGGGGTGCCTGTGCCTTGCTGATTTTTAGTTTTCCCAATTTATACGCCCGTGAGTGGAAGTGCCCTATGCTGTCTAAGCTGAGTGTTTTCGATGTTTCAGGACACACCGTACACTTCTGCAGAGTGGCTGTTGGCAATTTACATCCCGCCCATCAGCGTAGCAAGGCTCCCGTTTCTCCATGGCCTGTCCTGCATTTCTGGTTTTGACACTTTATTCAGCATGGCCCTTTTGACCGATGGGAAGCGAGACTTCTTTGTAGCGCTGATTTGCCTTTCCAGGTTGCTTGGTTGGCCAAAAAGGGCGTATGCGTTTTTTCCTGAATATATTCAGGAAAAAACGCATACGCCCTTTTTGGCCAAGGGCATCATTGTCGAGGTTTTGCCACTTTTCCCGTGCTTTAAAGGCGATTCGAATCTACCTCCTGAAATCTGTTTCCTGCAATTCTGCCTTGCTTTCAAATCCTCTTTGTTGTCTTCCGTCAATATATTTGTGGACGAGAGTTATCATTTATAACTCTGCAGGTTTGTGAATTGCAGTGCCCCTGAGCTCCATTTTTCAACTCGCTTTCTTGGGAGCTGGCCGCAAAAGCGCAGGATTGCTTCAGGCCCTATTCTGGTCCCGGGCGGCAGGCTGAGGCTGTGGTTAATTCTTCTTCCTGATGGGAAAATAGAGTGACCTGTGCCTGTCCCAACACCTAGAGCTAGTGTCTCATTGGTTCCCCCTCTTCCCGTTCATCCTCAGGACAAATTGCAACCTGTATGGAACAGGAGGTTAAAGGTGCTGATTCTCCAAGGAGGGAGATTGCTAGTAAAGCGGCTGGAATGGCGAACCCGAGCACAAGGAGATGAGAAACGAGGTGCGTTTTAGAAACCTTTCCCGATCACATGGTGTACCATCTTCAGGGTTTCTCATGCATGTTTTCGATGTAGGAAGATGCCCTTGAACCTGGAGATTTGGGACCCATGGGATGGGTACCACGCAGTATTACTCTAAAGGGTCTGCGTTTGCTCACCCAACCTCACCAAACCTCTCAGCCCCAAGAGTGTCCTCCCTTATGTCTCAATCAGCTGTGGGTCTAGATATGGTCAATCCAGGTGGCATCACAGCCCTTGAACGAATTTTGTAAGAATTTCTCTCTCTTTCACTGTCTTTGTTTCATGGATTTTTAAAAGTTATTGATTTTTATAAAGGGGTTTAGCTGCTTTTCACTGCTGTGTTTATGCCACTTTACACCCACTTGACTCACTTACAGAGACATATCAATACATAAGTTTTAAGATTCTTACTAGTCAGATATATTCTTGGGCGGTGAATAGGGGGTGTTGAGTCCAGTTCACTGAGCAAGGAGTAGGTCGTGTCTATTACTTATTGGGTTTATGGAACGGTCTCTAAGCTAATTTAAAACCCTTCTTTTATGCATCACCGCACCTCACCTTTCCCGTTAAGCAGCCATAGTGTGTTTTCTAAACGTGTGACTCTGTTCTGTTTTGTAATTCAGTTCAAGGGTAGCGGTTTTTACATTCCCTCTATAAGTGATATCTTATGATAAGTGTCTTTTTCTGTGTGACTTATTTCACTTAGAATCGTCGTACCTAAATCCCCTCATCATGCTGCTACTAGCCTTATGACGTTGATTTCATGGCTGAGTGATATTCCATTGTACATAAGGACCACAACTTCTTTATCCATTTTTCTCTTTCCTGGGATATTTAAGGTGTAACGAAGTGGAGGTTCTTGTCAACAGAGCAGCCCTAAACTTTGGGGTGCCTGTGCCTTGCTGATTTTTAGTTTTCCCAATTTATACGCCCGTGAGTGGAAGTGCCCTATGCTGTCTAAGCTGAGTGTTTTCGATGTTTCAGGACACACCGTACACTTCTGCAGAGTGGCTGTTGGCAATTTACATTACGCCCATCAGCGTAGCAAGGCTCCCGTTTCTCCATGGCCTGTCCTGCATTTCTGGTTTTGACACTTTATTCAGCATGGCCCTTTTGACCGATGGGAAGCGAGACTTCTTTGTAGCGCTGATTTGCCTTTCCAGGTTGCTTGGTTGGCCAAAAAGGGCGTATGCGTTTTTTCCTGAATATATTCAGGAGAAAACGCATACGCCCTTTTTGGCCAAGGGCATCATTGTCGAGGTTTTGCCACTTTTCCCGTGCTTTAAAGGCGATTCGAATCTACCTCCTGAAATCTGTTTCCTGCAATTCTGCCTTGCTTTCAAATCCTCTTTGTTGTCTTCCGTCAATATATTTGTGGACGAGAGTTATCATTTATAACTCTGCAGGTTTGTGAATTGCAGTGCCCCTGAGCTCCATTTTTCAACTCGTTTTCTTGGGAGCTGGCCGCAAAAGCGCAGGATTGCTTCAGGCCCTATTCTGGTCCCGGGCGGCAGGCTGAGGCTGTGGTTAATTCTTCTTCCTGATGGGAAAATAGAGTGACCTGTGCCTGTCCCAACACCTAGAGCTAGTGTCTCATTGGTTCCCCCTCTTCCCGTTCATCCTCAGGACAAATTGCAACCTGTATGGAACAGGAGGTTAAAGGTGCTGATTCTCCAAGGAGGGAGATTGCTAGTAAAGCGGCTGGAATGGCGAACCCGAGCACAAGGAGATGAGAAACGAGGTGCGTTTTAGAAACCTTTCCCGATCACATGGTGTACCATCTTCAGGGTTTCTCATGCATGTTTTCGATGTAGGAAGATGCCCTTGAACCTGGAGATTTGGGACCCATGGGATGGGTACCACGCAGTATTACTCTAAAGGGTCTGCGTTTGCTCACCCAACCTCACCAAACCTCTCAGCCCCAAGAGTGTCCTCCCTTATGTCTCAATCAGCTGTGGGTCTAGATATGGTCAATCCAGGTGGCATCACAGCCCTTGAACGAATTTTGTAAGAATTTCTCTCTCTTTCACTGTCTTTGTTTCATGGATTTTTAAAAGTTATTGATTTTTATAAAGGGGTTTAGCTGCTTTTCACTGCTGTGTTTATGCCACTTTACACCCACTTGACTCACTTACAGAGACATATCAATACATAGGTTTTAAGATTCTTACTAGTCAGAAATATTCTTGGGCGGTGAATAGGGGGTGTTGAGTCCAGTTCACTGAGCAAGGAGTAGGTCGTGTCTATTACTTATTGGGTTTATGGAACGGTCTCTAAGCTAATTTAAAACCCTTCTTTTATGCATCACCGCACCTCACCTTTCCCGTTAAGCAGCCATAGTGTGTTTTCTAAACGTGTGACTCTGTTCTGTTTTGTAATTCAGTTCAAGGGTAGCGGTTTTTACATTCCCTCTATAAGTGATATCTTATGATAAGTGTCTTTTTCTGTGTGACTTATTTCACTTAGAATCGTCGTACCTAAATCCCCTCATCATGCTGCTACTAGCCTTATGACGTTGATTTCATGTCTGAGTGATATTCCATTGTACATAAGGACCACAACTTCTTGATCCATTTTTCTCTTTCCTGGGATATTTAAGGTGTAACGAAGTGGAGGTTCTTGTCAACAGAGCAGCCCTAAACTTTGGGGTGCCTGTGCCTTGCTGATTTTTAGTTTTCCCAATTTATACGCCCGTGAGTGGAAGTGCCCTATGCTGTCTAAGCTGAGTGTTTTCGATGTTTCAGGACACACCGTACACTTCTGCAGAGTGGCTGTTGGCAATTTACATTACGCCCATCAGCGTAGCAAGGCTCCCGTTTCTCCATGGCCTGTCCTGCATTTCTGGTTTTGACACTTTATTCAGCATGGCCCTTTTGACCGATGGGAAGCGAGACTTCTTTGTAGCGCTGATTTGCCTTTCCAGGTTGCTTGGTTGGCCAAAAAGGGCGTATGCGTTTTTTCCTGAATATATTCAGGAAAAAACGCATACGCCCTTTTTGGCCAAGGGCATCATTGTCGAGGTTTTGCCACTTTTCCCGTGCTTTAAAGGCGATTCGAATCTACCTCCTGAAATCTGTTTCCTGCAATTCTGCCTTGCTTTCAAATCCTCTTTGTTGTCTTCCGTCAATATATTTGTGGACGAGAGTTATCATTTATAACTCTGCAGGTTTGTGAATTGCAGTGCCCCTGAGCTCCATTTTTCAACTCGCTTTCTTGGGAGCTGGCCGCAAAAGCGCAGGATTGCTTCAGGCCCTATTCTGGTCCCGGGCGGCAGGCTGAGGCTGTGGTGAATTCTTCTTCCTGATGGGAAAATAGAGTGACCTGTGCCTGTCCCAACACCTAGAGCTAGTGTCTCATTGGTTCCCCCTCTTCCCGTTCATCCTCAGGACAAATTGCAACCTGTATGGAACAGGAGGTTAAAGGTGCTGATTCTCCAAGGAGGGAGATTGCTAGTAAAGCGGCTGGAATGGCGAACCCGAGCACAAGGAGATGAGAAACGAGGTGCGTTTTAGAAACCTTTCCCGATCACATGGTGTACCATCTTCAGGGTTTCTCATGCATGTTTTCGATGTAGGAAGATGCCCTTGAACCTGGAGATTTGGGACCCATGGGATGGGTACCACGCAGTATTACTCTAAAGGGTCTGCGTTTGCTCACCCAACCTCACCAAACCTCTCAGCCCCACGAGTGTCCTCCCTTATGTCTCAATCAGCTGTGGGTCTAGATATGGTCAATCCAGGTGGCATCACAGCCCTTGAACGAATTTTGTAAGAATTTCTCTCTCTTTCACTGTCTTTGTTTCATGGATTTTTAAAAGTTATTGATTTTTATAAAGGGGTTTAGCTGCTTTTCACTGCTGTGTTTATGCCACTTTACACCCACTTGACTCACTTACAGAGACATATCAATACATAGGTTTTAAGATTCTTACTAGTCAGATATATTCTTGGGCGGTGAATAGGGGGTGTTGAGTCCAGTTCACTGAGCAAGGAGTAGGTCGTGTCTATTACTTATTGGGTTTATGGAACGGTCTCTAAGCTAATTTAAAACCCTTCTTTTATGCATCACCGCACCTCACCTTTCCCGTTAAGCAGCCATAGTGTGTTTTCTAATCGTGTGACTCTGTTCTGTTCTGTAATTCAGTTCAAGGGTAGCGGTTTTTACATTCCCTCTATAAGTGATATCTTATGATAAGTGTCTTTTTCTGTGTGACTTATTTCACTTAGAATCGTCGTACCTAAATCCACTCATCATGCTGCTACTAGCCTTATGACGTTGATTTCATGGCTGAGTGATATTCCATTGTACAAAAGGACCACAACTTCTTTATCCATTTTTCTCTTTCCTGGGATATTTAAGGTGTAACGAAGTGGAGGTTCTTGTCAACAGAGCAGCCCTAAACTTTGGGGTGCCTGTGTCTTGCTGATTTTTAGTTTTCCCAATTTATACGCCCATGAGTGGAAGTGCCCTATGCTCTGTAAGCTGAGTTTTTTCGATGTTTCAGGACACACCGTACACTTCTCCAGAGTGGCTGTTGGCAATTTACATCCCGCCCATCAGCGTAGCAAGGCTCCCGTTTCTCCATGGCCTGTCCTGCATTTCTGGTTTTGACACTTTATTCAGCATGGCCCTTTTGGCCGATGGGAAGCGAGACTTTTTTGTAGCGCTGATTGGCCTTTCCAGGTTGCTTGGTTGGCCAAAAAGGGCGTATGCGTTTTTTCCTGAATATATTTAGGAAAAAACGCATACGCCCTTTTTGGCCAAGGGCATCATTGTCGAGGTTTTGCCGCTTTTCCCGTGCTTTAAAGGCGATTCGAATCTACCTCCTGAAATCTGTTTCCTGCAATTCTGCCTTGCTTTCAAATCCTCTTCGTTGTCTTCCGTCAAAATATTGGTGGACGACAGTTATCATTTACAACTCTGCATGTTTGTGAATTGCAGTGCCCCTGAGCTCCATTTTCCAACTCGCTTTCTTGGGAGCTGGCCGCAAAAGCGCAGGATTGCTTCAGGCCCTATTCTGGTCCCGGGCGGGAGGCTGAGCCTGTGGTTAATTCTTCTTCCTGATGGGAAAATAGAGTGACCTGTGCCTTTCCCAACACCTAGAGCTAGTGTCTCATTGGTTCCCCCTCTTCCTGTTCATCCTCAGGACAAATTGCAACCTGTACGGAACAGGAGGTTAAAGGTGCTGATTCTCCAAGGAGGGAGATTGCTAGTAAAGCGGCTGGAATGGCGAACCCGAGCACAAGGAGATGAGAAATGAGTTGCGTGTTAGAAACCTTTCCCGATCACACGGTGTACCATCTTCTGGGATTCTCATGCATGTTTACGATGTAGGAAGATGCCCTTGAACCTGGAGATTTGGGACCCATGGGATGGGTACCACGCAGTATTACTCTAAAGGGTCTGCGTTTGCTCACCCAACCTCACCAAACCTCTCAGCCCCAAGAGTGTCCACCCTTATGCCTCAATCAGCTGTGGGTCTAGATATGGTCAATCCAGGTGGCATCACAGCCCTTGAACGAATTTTGTAAGAATTTCTCTCTCTTTCACTGTCTTTGTTTCACGGGTTTTTAAAAGTAATGGATTTTTATAAAGGGGTTTAGCTGTTTTTTACTGCTGTGTTTATGCCGCTTTTCACCCACTTGACTCACATACAGACAGATATCAATACATAGGTTTTAAGATTCTTACTAGTCAGATATATTCTTGGGCGGTGAATAGGGGGTTTTGAGTCCAGATCACTGAGCAAGGAGTAGGTCTTGTCTATTACATATTGGGTTTATGGAACGGTCTCTGAGCTAATTTGAAACCCTTGTTTTATGCATCACCCCACCTCACCTTTCCCGTTAAGCAGCCATAGTGTGTTTTCTAAACGTGTGACTCTGTTCTGTTTTGTAATTCAGTTCAAGGGTAGCGGTTTTTACATTCCCTCTATAAGTGATATCTTATGATAAGTGTCTTTTTCTGTGTGACTTATTTCACTTAGAATCGTCGTACCTAAATCCACTCATCATGCTGCTACTAGCCTTATGACGTTGATTTCATGGCTGAGTGATATTCCATTGTACATAAGGACCACAACTTCTTTATCCATTTTTCTCTTTCCTGGGATATTTAAGGTGTAACGAAGTGGAGGTTCTTGTCAACAGAACAGCCCTAAACTTTGGGGTGCCTGTGTCTTGCTGATTTTTAGTTTTCCCAATTTATACGCCCGTGAGTGGAAGTGCCCTATGCTGTCTAAGCTGAGTTTTTTCGATGTTTCAGGACACACCGTACACTTCTCCAGAGTGGCTGTTGGCAATTTACATCCCGCCCATCAGCGTAGCAAGGCTCCCGTTTCTCCATGGCCTGTCCTGCATTTCTGGTTTTGACACTTTATTCAGCATGGCCCTTTTGACCGATGGGAAGCGAGACTTCTTTGTAGCGCTGATTTGCCTTTCCAGGTTGCTTGGTTGGCCAAAAAGGGCGTATGCGTTTTTTCCTGAATATATTCAGGAAAAAACGCATACGCCCTTTTTGGCCAAGGGCATCATTGTCGAGGTTTTGCCGCTTTTCCCGTGCTTTAAAGGCGATTCGAATCTTCCTCCTGAAATCTGTTTCCTGCAATTCTGCCTTGCTTTCAAATCCTCTTTGTTGTCTTCCGTCAATATATTTGTGGACGAGAGTTATCATTTATAACTCTGCAGGTTTGTGAATTGCAGTGCCCCTGAGCTCCATTTTTCAACTCGCTTTCTTGGGAGCTGGCCGCAAAAGCGCAGGATTGCTTCAGGCCCTATTCTGGTCCCGGGCGGCAGGCTGAGCCTGTGGTTAATTCTTCTTCCTGATGGGAAAATAGAGTGACCTGTGCCTGTCCCAACACCTAGAGCTAGTGTCTCATTGGTTCCCCCTCTTCCCGTTCATCCTCAGGACAAATTGCAACCTGTACGGAACAGGAGGTTAAAGGTGCTGATTCTCCAAGGAGGGAGAATGCTAGTAAAGCGGCTGGAATGGCGAACCCGAGCACAAGGAGATGAGAAATGAGGTGCGTGTTAGAAACCTTTCCCGATCACACGGTGTACCATCTTCTGGGATTCTCATGCATGTTTTCGATGTAGGAAGATGCCCTTGAACCTGGAGATTTGGGACCCATGGGATGGGTACCACGCAGTATTACTCTAAAGGGTCTGCGTTTGCTCACCCAACCTCACCAAACCTCTCAGCCCCAAGAGTGTCCACCCTTATGCCTCAATCAGCTGTGGGTCTAGATATGGTCAATCCAGGTGGCATCACAGCCCTTGAACGAATTTTGTAAGAATTTCTCTCTCTTTCACTGTCTTTGTTTCACGGGTTTTTAAAAGTAATGGATTTTTATAAAGGGGTTTAGCTGTTTTTTACTGCTGTGTTTATGCCGCTTTACACCCACTTGACTCACATACAGAGAGATATCAATATATAGGTTTTAAGATTCTTACTAGTCAGATATATTCTTGGGCGGTGAATAGGGGGTTTTGAGTCCAGATCACTGAGCAAGGAGTAGGTCTTGTCTATTACATATTGGGTTTATGGAACGGTCTCTGAGCTAATTTGAAACCCTTGTTTTATGCATCACCCCACCTCACCTTTCCCGTTAAGCAGCCATAGTGTGTTTTCTAAACGTGTGACTCTGTTCTGTTTTGTAATTCAGTTCAAGGGTAGCGGTTTTACATTCCCTCTATAAGTGATATCTTATGATAAGTGTCGTTTTCTGTGTGGCTTATTTCACTTAGAATCGTCGTACCTAAATCCACTCATCATGCTGCTACTAGCCTTATGACGTTGATTTCATGGCTGAGTGATATTCCATTGTACATAAGGACCACAACTTCTTTATCCATTTTTCTCTTTCCTGGGATATTTAAGGTGTAACGAAGTGGAGGTTCTTGTCAACAGAGCAGCCCTAAACTTTGGGGTGCCTGTGCCTTGCTGATTTTTAGTTTTCCCAATTTATACGCCCGTGAGTGGAAGTGCCCTATGCTGTCTAAGCTGAGTGTTTTCGATGTTTCAGGACACACCGTACACTTCTGCAGAGTGGCTGTTTGCAATTTACATCCCGCCCATCAGCGTAGCAAGGCTCCCGTTTCTCCATGGCCTGTCCTGCATTTCTGGTTTTGACACTTTATTCAGCATGGCCCTTTTGACCGATGGGAAGCGAGACTTCTTTGTAGCGCTGATTTGCCTTTCCAGGTTGCTTGGTTGGCCAAAAAGGGCGTATGCGTTTTTTCCTGAATATATTCAGGAAAAAACGCATACGCCCTTTTTGGCCAAGGGCATCATTGTCGAGGTTTTGCCGCTTTTCCCGTGCTTTAAAGGCGATTCGAATCTACCTCCTGAAATCTGTTTCCTGCAATTCTGCCTTGCTTTCAAATCCTCTTTGTTGTCTTCCGTCAATATATTTGTGGACGAGAGTTATCATTTATAACTCTGCAGGTTTGTGAATTGCAGTGCCCCTGAGCTCCATTTTTCAACTCGCTTTCTTGGGAGCTGGCCGCAAAAGCGCAGGATTGCTTCAGGCCCTATTCTGGTCCCGGGCGGCAGGCTGAGGCTGTGGTTAATTCTTCTTCCTGATGGGAAAATAGAGTGACCTGTGCCTGTCCCAACACCTAGAGCTAGTGTCTCATTGGTTCCCCCTCTTCCCGTTCATCCTCAGGACAAATTGCAACCTGTACGGAACAGGAGGTTAAAGGTGCTGATTCTCCAAGGAGGGAGATTGCTAGTAAAGCGGCTGGAATGGCGAACCCGAGCACAAGGAGATGAGAAATGAGGTGCGTTTTAGAAACCTTTCCCGATCACACGGTGTACCATCTTCTGGGATTCTCATGCATGTTTACGATGTAGGAAGATGCCCTTGAACCTGGAGATTTGGGACCCATGGGATGGGTACCACGCAGTATTACTCTAAAGGGTCTGCGTTTGCTCACCCAACCTCACCAAACCTCTCAGCCCCAAGAGTGTCCACCCTTATGCCTCAATCAGCTGTGGGTCTAGATATGGTCAATCCAGGTGGCATCACAGCCCTTGAACGAATTTTGTAAGAATTTCTCTCTCTTTCACTGTCTTTGTTTCACGGGTTTTTAAAAGTGATTGATTTTTATAAAGAGGTTTAGCTGCTTTTCACTGCTGTGTTTATGCCGCTTTACACCCACTTGACTCACTTACAGAGAGATATCAATATATAGGTTTAAGATTCTTACTAGTCAGATATATTCTTGGGCGGTGAATAAGGGGTGTTGAGTCCAGTTCACTGAGCAAGGTGTAGGTCGTGTCTATTACATATTGGGTTAATGGAACGGTATCTGAGCTAATTTGAAACCCTTGTTTTATGCATCACCCGACCTCACCTTTCCCGTTAAGCAGCCATAGTGTGTTTTCTAAACGTGTGACTCTGTTCTGTTTTGTAATTCAGTTCAAGGGTCGCGGTTTTTACATTCCTTCTATAAGTGATATCTTATGATAAGGGTCTTTTTCTGTGTGACTTATTTCACTTAGAATCGTCGTACCTAAATCCACTCATCATGCTGCTACTAGCCTTATGACGTTGATTTCATGGCTGAGTGATATTCCATTGTACATAAGGACCACAACTTCTTTATCCATTTTTCTCTTTCCTGGGATATTTAAGGTGTAACGAAGTGGAGGTTCTTGTCAACAGAGCAGCCCTAAACTTTGGGGTGCCTGTGCCTTGCTGATTTTTAGTTTTCCCAATTTATACGCCCGTGAGTGGAAGTGCCCTATGCTGTCTAAGCTGAGTGTTTTCGATGTTTCAGGACACACCGTACACTTCTGCAGAGTGGCTGTTGGCAATTTACATCCCGCCCATCAGCGTAGCAAGGCTCCCGTTTCTCCATGGCCTGTCCTGCATTTCTGGTTTTGACACTTTATTCAGCATGGCCCTTTTGACCGATGGGAAGCGAGACTTCTTTGTAGCGCTGATTTGCCTTTCCAGGTTGCTTGGTTGGCCAAAAAGGGCGTATGCGTTTTTTCCTGAATATATTCAGGAAAAAACGCATACGCCCTTTTTGGCCAAGGGCATCATTGTCGAGGTTTTGCCGCTTTTCCCGTGCTTTAAAGGCGATTCGAATCTTCCTCCTGAAATCTGTTTCCTGCAATTCTGCCTTGCTTTCAAATCCTCTTTGTTGTCTTCCGTCAATATATTTGTGGACGAGAGTTATCATTTATAACTCTGCAGGTTTGTGAATTGCAGTGCCCCTGAGCTCCATTTTTCAACTCGCTTTCTTGGGAGCTGGCCGCAAAAGCGCAGGATTGCTTCAGGCCCTATTCTGGTCCCGGGCGGCAGGCTGAGGCTGTGGTTAATTCTTCTTCCTGATGGGAAAATAGAGTGACCTGTGCCTGTCCCAACACCTAGAGCTAGTGTCTCATTGGTTCCCCCTCTTCCCGTTCATCCTCAGGACAAATTGCAACCTGTACGGAACAGGAGGTTAAAGGTGCTGATTCTCCAAGGAGGGAGATTGCTAGTAAAGCGGCTGGAATGGCGAACCCGAGCACAAGGAGATGAGAAATGAGGTGCGTGTTAGAAACCTTTCCCGATCACACGGTGTACCATCTTCTGGGATTCTCATGCATGTTTTCGATGTAGGAAGATGCCCTTGAACCTGGAGATTTGGGACCCATGGGATGGGTACCACGCAGTATTACTCTAAAGGGTCTGCGTTTGCTCACCCAACCTCACCAAACCTCTCAGCCCCAAGAGTGTCCACCCTTATGCCTCAATCAGCTGTGGGTCTAGATATGGTCAATCCAGGTGGCATCACAGCCCTTGAACGAATTTTGTAAGAATTTCTCTCTCTTTCACTGTCTTTGTTTCACGGGTTTTTAAAAGTAATTGATTTTTATAAAGGGGTTTAGCTGTTTTTTACTGCTGTGTTTATGCCGCTTTACACCCACTTGACTCACATACAGAGAGATATCAATACATAGGTTTTAAGATTCTTACTAGTCAGATATATTCTTGGGCGGTGAATAGGGGGTTTTGAGTCCAGATCACTGAGCAAGGAGTAGGTCTTGTCTATTACATATTGGGTTTATGGAACGGTCTCTGAGCTAATTTGAAACCCTTGTTTTATGCATCACCCCACCTCACCTTTCCCGTTAAGCAGCCATAGTGTGTTTTCTAAACGTGTGACTCTGTTCTGTTTTGTAATTCAGTTCAAGGGTAGCGGTTTTACATTCCCTCTATAAGTGATATTTTATGATAAGTGTCGTTTTCTGTGTGGCTTATTTCTCTAAGAATCGTCGTACCTAAATCCACTCATCATGCTGCTACTAGCCTTATGACGTTGATTTCATGGCTGAGTGATATTCCATTGTACAAAAGGACCACAACTTCTTTATCCATTTTTCTCTTTCGTGGGATATTTAAGGTGTAACGAAGTGGAGGTTCTTGTCAACAGAGCAGCCCTAAACTTTGGGGTGCCTGTGTCTTGCTGATTTTTAGTTTTCCCAATTTATACGCCCATGAGTGGAAGTGCCCTATGCTCTCTAAGCTGAGTTTTTTCGATGTTTCAGGACACACCGTACACTTCTCCAGAGTGGCTGTTGGCATTTTACATCCCGCCCATCAGCGTAGCAAGGCTCCCGTTTCTCCATGGCCTGTCCTGCATTTCTGGTTTTGACACTTTATTCAGCATGGCCCTTTTGACCGATGGGAAGCGAGACTTTTTTGTAGCGCTGATTGGCCTTTCCAGGTTGCTTGGTTGGCCAAAAAGGGCGTATGCGTTTTTTCCTGAATATATTCAGGAAAAAACGCATACGCCCTTTTTGGCCAAGGGCATCATTGTCGAGGTTTTGCCGCTTTTCCCGTGCTTTAAAGGCGATTCGAATCTACCTCCTGAAATCTGTTTCCTGCAATTCTGCCTTGCTTTCAAATCCTCTTCGTTGTCTTCCGTCAAAATATTGGTGGACGACAGTTATCATTTACAACTCTGCATGTTTGTGAATTGCAGTGCCCCTGAGCTCCATTTTCCAACTCGCTTTCTTGGGAGCTGGCCGCAAAAGCGCAGGATTGCCTCAGGCCCTATTCTGGTCCTGGGTGGGAGGCTGAGCCTGTGGTTAATTCTTCTTCCTGATGGGAAAATAGAGTGACCTGTGCCTTTCCCAACACCTAGAGCTAGTGTCTCATTGGTTCCCCCTCTTCCTGTTCATCCTCAGGACAAATTGCAACCTGTACGGAACAGGAGGTTAAAGGTGCTGATTCTCCAAGGAGGGAGATTGCTAGTAAAGCGGCTGGAATGGCGAACCCGAGCACAAGGAGATGAGAAATGAGGTGCGTGTTAGAAACCTTTCCCGATCACACGGTGTACCATCTTCTGGGATTCTCATGCATGTTTACGATGTAGGAAGATGCCCTTGAACCTGGAGATTTGGGACCCATGGGATGGGTACCACGCAGTATTACTCTAAAGGGTCTGCGTTTGCTCACCCAACCTCACCAAACCTCTCAGCCCCAAGAGTGTCCACCCTTATGCCTCAATCAGCTGTGGGTCTAGATATGGTCAATCCAGGTGGCATCACAGCCCTTGAACGAATTTTGTAAGAATTTCTCTCTCTTTCACTGTCTTTGTTTCACGGGTTTTTAAAAGTAATTGATTTTTATAAAGGGGTTTAGCTGTTTTTTACTGCTGTGTTTATGCCGCTTTTAACCCACTTGACTCACATACAGACAGATATCAATACATAGGTTTTAAGATTCTTACTAGTCAGATATATTCTTGGGCGGTGAATAGGGGGTTTTGAGTCCAGATCACTGAGCAAGGAGTAGGTCTTGTCTATTACATATTGGGTTTATGGAACGGTCTCTGAGCTAATTTGAAATCCTTGTTTTATGCATCACCCCACCTCACCTTTCCCGTTAAGCAGCCATAGTGTGTTTTCTAAACCTGTGACTCTGTTCTGTTTTGTAATTCAGTTCAAGGGTAGCGGTTTTTACATTCCCTCTATAAGTGATATCTTATGATAAGTGTCTTTTTCTGTGTGACTTATTTCACTTAGAATCGTCGTACCTAAATCCACTCATCATGCTGCTACTAGCCTTATGACGTTGATTTCATGGCTGAGTGATATTCCATTGTACAAAAGGACCACAACTTCTTTATCCATTTTTCTCTTTCCTGGGATATTTAAGGTGTATCGAAGTGGAGGTTCTTGTCAACAGAGCAGCCCTAAACTTTGGGGTGCCTGTGCCTTGATGATTTTTAGTTTTCCCAATTTATACGCCCGTGAGTGGAAGTGCCCTATGCTGTCTAAGCTGAGTGTTTTCGATGTTTCAGGACACACCGTACACTTCTGCAGAGTGGCTGTTGGCAATTTACATCCCGCCCATCAGCGTAGCAAGGCTCCCGTTTCTCCATGGCCTGTCCTGCATTTCTGGTTTTGACACTTTATTCAGCATGGCCCTTTTGACCGATGGGAAGCGAGACTTCTTTGTAGCGCTGATTTGCCTTTCCAGGTTGCTTGGTTGCCCAAAAGGGGCGTATGCGTTTTTTCCTGAATATATTCAGGAAAAAACGCATACGCCCTTTTTGGCCAAGGGCATCATTGTCGAGGTTTTGCCGCTTTTCCCGTGCTTTAAAGGCGATTCGAATCTACCTCCTGAAATCTGTTTCCTGCAATTCTGCCTTGCTTTCAAATCCTCTTCGTTGTCTTCCTTCAAAATATTGGTGGACGACAGTTATCATTTACAACTCTGCATGTTTGTGAATTGCAGTGCCCCTGAGCTCCATTTTCCAACTCGCTTTCTTGGGAGCTGGCCGCAAAAGCGCAGGATTGCCTCAGGCCCTATTCTGGTCCTGGGCGGGAGGCTGAGCCTGTGGTTAATTCTTCTTCCTGATGGGAAAATAGAGTGACCTGTGCCTTTCCCAACACCTAGAGCTAGTGTCTCATTGGTTCCCCCTCTTCCTGTTCATCCTCAGGACAAATTGCAACCTGTACGGAACAGGAGGTTAAAGGTGCTGATTCTCCAAGGAGGGAGATTGCTAGTAAAGCGGCTGGAATGGCGAACCCGAGCACAAGGAGATGAGAAATGAGGTGCGTGTTAGAAACCTTTCCCGATCACACGGTGTACCATCTTCTGGGATTCTCATGCATGTTTACGATGTAGGAAGATGCCCTTGAACCTGGAGATTTGGGACCCATGGGATGGGTACCACGCAGTATTACTCTAAAGGGTCTGCGTTTGCTCACCCAACCTCACCAAACCTCTCAGCCCCAAGAGTGTCCACCCTTATGCCTCAATCAGCTGTGGGTCTAGATATGGTCAATCCAGGTGGCATCACAGCCCTTGAACGAATTTTGTAAGAATTTCTCTCTCTTTCACTGTCTTTGTTTCACGGGTTTTTAAAAGTAATTGATTTTTATAAAGGGGTTTAGCTGTTTTTTACTGCTGTGTTTATGCCGCTTTTAACCCACTTGACTCACATACAGACAGATATCAATACATAGGTTTTAAGATTCTTACTAGTCAGATATATTCTTGGGCGGTGAATAGGGGGTTTTGAGTCCAGATCACTGAGCAAGGAGTAGGTCTTGTCTATTACATATTGGGTTTATGGAACGGTCTCTGAGCTAATTTGAAATCCTTGTTTTATGCATCACCCCACCTCACCTTTCCCGTTAAGCAGCCATAGTGTGTTTTCTAAACCTGTGACTCTGTTCTGTTTTGTAATTCAGTTCAAGGGTAGCGGTTTTTACATTCCCTCTATAAGTGATATCTTATGATAAGTGTCTTTTTCTGTGTGACTTATTTCACTTAGAATCGTCGTACCTAAATCCACTCATCATGCTGCTACTAGCCTTATGACGTTGATTTCATGGCTGAGTGATATTCCATTGTACAAAAGGACCACAACTTCTTTATCCATTTTTCTCTTTCCTGGGATATTTAAGGTGTATCGAAGTGGAGGTTCTTGTCAACAGAGCAGCCCTAAACTTTGGGGTGCCTGTGCCTTGATGATTTTTAGTTTTCCCAATTTATACGCCCGTGAGTGGAAGTGCCCTATGCTGTCTAAGCTGAGTGTTTTCGATGTTTCAGGACACACCGTACACTTCTGCAGAGTGGCTGTTGGCAATTTACATCCCGCCCATCAGCGTAGCAAGGCTCCCGTTTCTCCATGGCCTGTCCTGCATTTCTGGTTTTGACACTTTATTCAGCATGGCCCTTTTGACCGATGGGAAGCGAGACTTCTTTGTAGCGCTGATTTGCCTTTCCAGGTTGCTTGGTTGCCCAAAAGGGGCGTATGCGTTTTTTCCTGAATATATTCAGGAAAAAACGCATACGCCCTTTTTGGCCAAGGGCATCATTGTCGAGGTTTTGCCGCTTTTCCCGTGCTTTAAAGGCGATTCGAATCTACCTCCTGAAATCTGTTTCCTGCAATTCTGCCTTGCTTTCAAATCCTCTTCGTTGTCTTCCGTCAATATATTTGTGGACGAGAGTTATCATTTATAACTCTGCAGGTTTGTGAATTGCAGTGCCCCTGAGCTCCATTTTTCAACTCGCTTTCTTGGGAGCTGGCCGCAAAAGCGCAGGATTGCTTCAGGCCCTATTCTGGTCCCGGGCGGCAGGCTGAGGCTGTGGTTAATTCTTCTTCCTGATGGGAAAATAGAGTGACCTGTGCCTGTCCCAACACCTAGAGCTAGTGTCTCATTGGTTCCCCCTCTTCCCGTTCATCCTCAGGACAAATTGCAACCTGTACGGAACAGGAGGTTAAAGGTGCTGATTCTCCAAGGAGGGAGATTGCTAGTAAAGCGGCTGGAATGGCGAACCCGAGCACAAGGAGATGAGAAATGAGGTGCGTGTTAGAAACCTTTCCCGATCACACGGTGTACCATCTTCTGGGATTCTCATGCATGTTTTCGATGTAGGAAGATGCCCTTGAACCTGGAGATTTGGGACCCATGGGATGGGTACCACGCAGTATTACTCTAAAGGGTCTGCGTTTGCTCACCCAACCTCACCAAACCTCTCAGCCCCAAGAGTGTCCACCCTTATGCCTCAATCAGCTGTGGGTCTAGATATGGTCAATCCAGGTGGCATCACAGCCCTTGAACGAATTTTGTAAGAATTTCTCTCTCTTTCACTGTCTTTGTTTCACGGGTTTTTAAAAGTAATTGATTTTTATAAAGGGGTTTAGCTGTTTTATACTGCTGTGTTTATGCCGCTTTACACCCACTTGACTCACATACAGAGAGATATCAATACATAGGTTTTAAGATTCTTACTAGTCAGATATATTCTTGGGCGGTGAATAGGGGGTTTTGAGTCCAGATCACTGAGCAAGGAGTAGGTCTTGTCTATTACATATTGGGTTTATGGAACGGTCTCTGAGCTAATTTGAAACCCTTGTTTTATGCATCACCCCACCTCACCTTTCCCGTTAAGCAGCCATAGTGTGTTTTCTAAACGTGTGACTCTGTTCTGTTTTGTAATTCAGTTCAAGGGTAGCGGTTTTTACATTCCCTCTATAAGTGATATCTTATGATAAGTGTCTTTTTCTGTGTGACTTATTTCACTTAGAATCGTCGTACCTAAATCCACTCATCATGCTGCTACTAGCCTTATGACGTTGATTTCATGGCTGAGTGATATTCCATTGTACATAAGGACCACAACTTCTTTATCCATTTTTCTCTTTCCTGGGATATTTAAGGTGTAACGAAGTGGAGGTTCTTGTCAACAGAGCAGCCCTAAACTTTGGGGTGCCTGTGTCTTGCTGATTTTTAGTTTTCCCAATTTATACGCCCATGAGTGGAAGTGCCCTATGCTCTCTAAGCTGAGTTTTTTCGATGTTTCAGGACACACCGTACACTTCTGCAGAGTGGCTGTTGGCAATTTACATCCCGCCCATCAGCGTAGCAAGGCTCCCGTTTCTCCATGGCCTGTCCTGCATTTCTGGTTTTGACACTTTATTCAGCATGGCCCTTTTGACCGATGGGAAGCGAGACTTTTTTGTAGCGCTGATTGGCTTTCCAGGTTGCTTGGTTGGCCAAAAAGGGCGTATGCGTTTTTTCCTGAATATATTCAGGAAAAAACGCATACGCACTTTTTGGCCAAGGGCATCATTGTCGAGGTTTTGCCGCTTTTCCCGTGCTTTAAAGGCGATTCGAATCTACCTCCTGAAATCTGTTTCCTGCAATTCTGCCTTGCTTTCAAATCCTCTTCGTTGTCTTCCGTCAAAATATTGGTGGACGACAGTTATCATTTACAACTCTGCATGTTTGTGAATTGCAGTGCCCCTGAGCTCCATTTTCCAACTCGCTTTCTTGGGAGCTGGCCGCAAAAGCGCAGGATTGCCTCAGGCCCTATTCTGGTCCTGGGCGGGAGGCTGAGCCTGTGGTTAATTCTTCTTCCTGATGGGAAAAT
Organism: Balaenoptera borealis; assembly: GCF_965194805.1. Classification (NCBI taxonomy): domain Eukaryota; kingdom Metazoa; phylum Chordata; class Mammalia; order Artiodactyla; family Balaenopteridae; genus Balaenoptera; species Balaenoptera borealis. The sequence goes on along the minus strand of NW_028122818.1, from coordinate 117,275 downwards.
AGAGTGACCTGTGCCTTTCCCAACACCTAGAGCTAGTGTCTCATTGGTTCCCCCTCTTCCTGTTCATCCTCAGGACAAATTGCAACCTGTACGGAACAGGAGGTTAAAGGTGCTGATTCTCCAAGGAGGGAGATTGCTAGTAAAGCGGCTGGAATGGCGAACCCGAGCACAAGGAGATGAGAAATGAGGTGCGTGTTAGAAACCTTTCCCGATCACACGGTGTACCATCTTCTGGGATTCTCATGCATGTTTACGATGTAGGAAGATGCCCTTGAACCTGGAGATTTGGGACCCATGGGATGGGTACCACGCAGTATTACTATAAAGGGTCTGCGTTTGCTCACCCAACCTCACCAAACCTCTCAGCCCCAAGAGTGTCCACCCTTATGCCTCAATCAGCTGTGGGTCTAGATATGGTCAATCCAGGTGGCATCACAGCCCTTGAACGAATTTTGTAAGAATTTCTCTCTCTTTCACTGTCTTTGTTTCACGGGTTTTTAAAAGTAATTGATTTTTATAAAGGTGTTTAGCTGTTTTTTACTGCTGTGTTTATGCCGCTTTACACCCACTTGACTCACATACAGACAGATATCAATACATAGGTTTTAAGATTCTTACTAGTCAGATATATTCTTGGGCGGTGAATAAGGGGTTTTGAGTCCAGATCACTGAGCAAGGAGTAGGTCTTGTCTATTACATATTGGGTTTATGGAACGGTCTCTGAGCTAATTTGAAATCCTTGTTTTATGCATCACCCCACCTCACCTTTCCCGTTAAGCAGCCATAGTGTGTTTTCTAAACGTGTGACTCTGTTCTGTTTTGTAATTCAGTTCAAGGGTAGCGGTTTTTACATTCCCTCTATAAGTGATATCTTATGATAAGTGTCTTTTTCTGTGTGACTTATTTCACTTAGAATCGTCGTACCTAAATCCACTCATCATGCTGCTACTAGCCTTATGACGTTGATTTCATGGCTGAGTGATATTCCATTGTACAAAAGGACCACAACTTCTTTATCCATTTTTCTCTTTCCTGGGATATTTAAGGTGTATCGAAGTGGAGGTTCTTGTCAACAGAGCAGCCCTAAACTTTGGGGTGCCTGTGCCTTGATGATTTTTAGTTTTCCCAATTTATACGCCCGTGAGTGGAAGTGCCCTATGCTGTCTAAGCTGAGTGTTTTCGATGTTTTAGGACACACCGTACACTTCTGCAGAGTGGCTGTTGGCAATTTACATCCCGCCCATCAGCGTAGCAAGGCTCCCGTTTCTCCATGGCCTGTCCTGCATTTCTGGTTTTGACACTTTATTCAGCATGGCCCTTTTGACCGATGGGAAGCGAGACTTCTTTGTAGCGCTGATTTGCCTTTCCAGGTTGCTTGGTTGCCCAAAAGGGGCGTATGCGTTTTTTCCTGAATATATTCAGGAAAAAACGCATACGCCCTTTTTGGCCAAGGGCATCATTGTCGAGGTTTTGCCGCTTTTCCCGTGCTTTAAAGGCGATTCGAATCTACCTCCTGAAATCTGTTTCCTGCAATTCTGCCTTGCTTTCAAATCCTCTTCGTTGTCTTCCGTCAATATATTTGTGGACGAGAGTTATCATTTATAACTCTGCAGGTTTGTGAATTGCAGTGCCCCTGAGCTCCATTTTTCAACTCGCTTTCTTGGGAGCTGGCCGCAAAAGCGCAGGATTGCTTCAGGCCCTATTCTGGTCCCGGGCGGCAGGCTGAGCCTGTGGTTAATTCTTCTTCCTGATGGGAAAATAGAGTGACCTGTGCCTGTCCCAACACCTAGAGCTAGTGTCTCATTGGTTCCCCCTTTCCCGTTCATCCTCAGGACAAATTGCAACCTGTACGGAACAGGAGGTTAAAGGTGCTGATTCTCCAAGGAGGGAGATTGCTAGTAAAGCGGCTGGAATGGCGAACCCGAGCACAAGGAGATGAGAAATGAGGTGCGTGTTAGAAACCTTTCCCGATCACACGGTGTACCATCTTCTGGGATTCTCATGCATGTTTTCGATGTAGGAAGATGCCCTTGAACCTGGAGATTTGGGACCCATGGGATGGGTACCACGCAGTATTACTCTAAAGGGTCTGCGTTTGCTCACCCAACCTCACCAAACCTCTCAGCCCCAAGAGTGTCCACCCTTATGCCTCAATCAGCTGTGGGTCTAGATATGGTCAATCCAGGTGGTATCACAGCCCTTGAACGAATTTTGTAAGAATTTCTCTCTCTTTCACTGTCTTTGTTTCACGGGTTTTTAAAAGTAATTGATTTTTATAAAGGGGTTTAGCTGTTTTATACTGCTGTGTTTATGCCGCTTTACACCCACTTGACTCACATACAGAAAGATATCAATACATAGGTTTTAAGATTCTTACTAGTCAGATATATTCTTGGGCGGTGAATAGGGGGTTTTGAGTCCAGATCACTGAGCAAGGAGTAGGTCTTGTCTATTACATATTGGGTTTATGGAACGGTCTCTGAGCTAATTTGAAACCCTTGTTTTATGCATCACCCCACCTCACCTTTCCCGTTAAGCAGCCATAGTGTGTTTTCTAAACGTGTGACTCTGTTCTGTTTTGTAATTCAGTTCAAGGGTAGCGGTTTTACATTCCCTCTATAAGTGATATCTTATGATAAGTGTCGTTTTCTGTGTGGCTTATTTCACTTAGAATCGTCGTACCTAAATCCACTCATCATGCTGCTACTAGCCTTATGACGTTGATTTCATGGCTGAGTGATATTCCATTGTACAAAAGGACCACAACTTCTTTATCCATTTTTCTCTTTCCTGGGATATTTAAGGTGTAACGAAGTGGAGGTTCTTGTCAACAGAGCAGCCCTAAACTTTGGGGTGCCTGTGCCTTGCTGATTTTTAGTTTTCCCAATTTATACGCCCGTGAGTGGAAGTGCCCTATGCTCTCTAAGCTGAGTGTTTTCGATGTTTCAGGACACACTGTACACTTCTGCAGAGTGGCTGTTGGCAATTTACATCCCGCCCATCAGCGTAGCAAGGCTCCCGTTTCTCCATGGCCTGTCCTGCATTTCTGGTTTTGACACTTTATTCAGCATGGCCCTTTTGACCGATGGGAAGCGAGACTTCTTTGTAGCGCTGATTTGCCTTTCCAGGTTGCTTGGTTGGCCAAAAAGGGCGTATGCGTTTTTTCCTGAATATATTCAGGAAAAAACGCATACGCCCTTTTTGGCCAAGGGCATCATTGTCGAGGTTTTGCCGCTTTTCCCGTGCTTTAAAGGCGATTCGAATCTTCCTCCTGAAATCTGTTTCCTGCAATTCTGCCTTGCTTTCAAATCCTCTTTGTTGTCTTCCGTCAATATATTTGTGGACGAGAGTTATCATTTATAACTCTGCAGGTTTGTGAATTGCAGTGCCCTTGAGCTCCATTTTTCAACTCGCTTTCTTGGGAGCTGGCCGCAAAAGCGCAGGATTGCTTCAGGCCCTATTCTGGTCCCGGGCGGCAGGCTGAGCCTGTGGTTAATTCTTCTTCCTGATGGGAAAATAGAGTGACCTGTGCCTGTCCCAACACCTAGAGCTAGTGTCTCATTGGTTCCCCCTCTTCCCGTTCATCCTCAGGACAAATTGCAACCTGTACGGAACAGGAGGTTAAAGGTGCTGATTCTCCAAGGAGGGAGATTGCTAGTAAAGCGGCTGGAATGGCGAACCCGAGCACAAGGAGATGAGAAATGAGGTGCGTGTTAGAAACCTTTCCCGATCACACGGTGTACCATCTTCTGGGATTCTCATGCATGTTTTCGATGTAGGAAGATGCCCTTGAACCTGGAGATTTGGGACCCATGGGATGGGTACCACGCAGTATTACTCTAAAGGGTCTGCGTTTGCTCACCCAACCTCACCAAACCTCTCAGCCCCAAGAGTGTCCACCCTTATGCCTCAATCAGCTGTGGGTCTAGATATGGTCAATCCAGGTGGCATCACAGCCCTTGAACGAATTTTGTAAGAATTTCTCTCTCTTTCACTGTCTTTGTTTCACGGGTTTTTAAAAGTAATTGATTTTTATAAAGGGGTTTAGCTGTTTTTTACTGCTGTGTTTATGCCGCTTTACACCCACTTGACTCACATACAGAGAGATATCAATACATAGGTTTTAAGATTCTTACTAGTCAGATATATTCTTGGGCGGTGAATAGGGGGTTTTGAGTCCAGATCACTGAGCAAGGAGTAGGTCTTGTCTATTACATATTGGGTTTATGGAACGGTCTCTGAGCTAATTTGAAACCCTTGTTTTATGCATCACCCCACCTCACCTTTCCCGTTAAGCAGCCATAGTGTGTTTTCTAAACGTGTGACTCTGTTCTGTTTTGTAATTCAGTTCAAGGGTAGCGGTTTTACATTCCCTCTATAAGTGATATCTTATGATAAGTGTCGTTTTCTGTGTGGCTTATTTCTCTTAGAATCGTCGTACCTAAATCCACTCATCATGCTGCTACTAGCCTTATGACGTTGATTTCATGGCTGAGTGATATTCCATTGTACAAAAGGACCACAACTTCTTTATCCATTTTTCTCTTTCCTGGTATATTTAAGGTGTATCGAAGTGGAGGTTCTTGTCAACAGAGCAGCCCTAAACTTTGGGGTGCCTGTGCCTTGATGATTTTTAGTTTTCCCAATTTATACGCCCGTGAGTGGAAGTGCCCTATGCTGTCTAAGCTGAGTGTTTTCGATGTTTCAGGACACACCGTACACTTCTGCAGAGTGGCTGTTGGCAATTTACATCCCGCCCATCAGCGTAGCAAGGCTCCCGTTTCTCCATGGCCTGTCCTGCATTTCTGGTTTTGACACTTTATTCAGCATGGCCCTTTTGACCGATGGGAAGCGAGACTTCTTTGTAGCGCTGATTGGCCTTTCCAGGTTGCATGGTTGGCCAAAAAGGGCGTATGCGTTTTTTCCTGAATATATTCAGGAAAAAACGCATACGCCCTTTTTGGCCAAGGGCATCATTGTTGAGGTTTTGCCGCTTTTCCCGTGCTTTAAAGGCGATTCGAATCTACCTCCTGAAATCTGTTTCCTGCAATTCTGCCTTGCTTTCAAATCCTCTTTGTTGTCTTCCGTCAATATATTTGTGGACGAGAGTTATCATTTATAACTCTGCAGGTTTGTGAATTGCAGTGCCCCTGAGCTCCATTTTTCAACTCGCTTTCTTGGGAGCTGGCCGCAAAAGCGCAGGATTGCTTCAGGCCCTATTCTGGTCCCGGGCGGCAGGCTGAGGCTGTGGTTAATTCTTCTTCCTGATGGGAAAATAGAGTGACCTGTGCCTGTCCCAACACCTAGAGCTAGTGTCTCATTGGTTCCCCCTCTTCCCGTTCATCCTCAGGACAAATTGCAACCTGTACGGAACAGGAGGTTAAAGGTGCTGATTCTCCAAGGAGGGAGATTGCTAGTAAAGCGGCTGGAATGGCGAACCCGAGCACAAGGAGATGAGAAATGAGGTGCGTTTTAGAAACCTTTCCCGATCACACGGTGTACCATCTTCTGGGATTCTCATGCATGTTTACGATGTAGGAAGATGCCCTTGAACCTGGAGATTTGGGACCCATGGGATGGGTACCACGCAGTATTACTCTAAAGGGTCTGCGTTTGCTCACCCAACCTCACCAAACCTCTCAGCCCCAAGAGTGTCCACCCTTATGCCTCAATCAGCTGTGGGTCTAGATATGGTCAATCCAGGTGGCATCACAGCCCTTGAACGAATTTTGTAAGAATTTCTCTCTCTTTCACTGTCTTTGTTTCACGGGTTTTTAAAAGTGATTGATTTTTATAAAGAGGTTTAGCTGCTTTTCACTGCTGTGTTTATGCCGCTTTACACCCACTTGACTCACTTACAGAGAGATATCAATATATAGGTTTAAGATTCTTACTAGTCAGATATATTCTTGGGCGGTGAATAAGGGGTGTTGAGTCCAGTTCACTGAGCAAGGTGTAGGTCGTGTCTATTACATATTGGGTTAATGGAACGGTATCTGAGCTAATTTGAAACCCTTGTTTTATGCATCACCCGACCTCACCTTTCCCGTTAAGCAGCCATAGTGTGTTTTCTAAACGTGTGACTCTGTTCTGTTTTGTAATTCAGTTCAAGGGTCGCGGTTTTTACATTCCTTCTATAAGTGATATCTTATGATAAGGGTCTTTTTCTGTGTGACTTATTTCACTTAGAATCGTCGTACCTAAATCCACTCATCATGCTGCTACTAGCCTTATGACGTTGATTTCATGGCTGAGTGATATTCCATTGTACATAAGGACCACAACTTCTTTATCCATTTTTCTCTTTCCTGGGATATTTAAGGTGTAACGAAGTGGAGGTTCTTGTCAACAGAGCAGCCCTAAACTTTGGGGTGCCTGTGCCTTGCTGATTTTTAGTTTTCCCAATTTATACGCCCGTGAGTGGAAGTGCCCTATGCTGTCTAAGCTGAGTGTTTTCGATGTTTCAGGACACACCGTACACTTCTGCAGAGTGGCTGTTGGCAATTTACATCCCGCCCATCAGCGTAGCAAGGCTCCCGTTTCTCCATGGCCTGTCCTGCATTTCTGGTTTTGACACTTTATTCAGCATGGCCCTTTTGACCGATGGGAAGCGAGACTTCTTTGTAGCGCTGATTTGCCTTTCCAGGTTGCTTGGTTGGCCAAAACGGGCGTATGCGTTTTTTCCTGAATATATTCAGGAAAAAACGCATACGCCCTTTTTGGCCAAGGGCATCATTGTCGAGGTTTTGCCACTTTTCCCGTGCTTTAAAGGCGATTCGAATCTACCTCCTGAAATCTGTTTCCTGCAATTCTGCCTTGCTTTCAAATCCTCTTTGTTGTCTTCCGTCAATATATTTGTGGACGAGAGTTATCATTTATAACTCTGCAGGTTTGTGAATTGCAGTGCCCCTGAGCTCCATTTTTCAACTCGCTTTCTTGGGAGCTGGCCGCAAAAGCGCAGGATTGCTTCAGGCCCTATTCTGGTCCCGGGCGGCAGGCTGAGGCTGTGGTTAATTCTTCTTCCTGATGGGAAAATAGAGTGACCTGTGCCTGTCCCAACACCTAGAGCTAGTGTCTCATTGGTTCCCCCTCTTCCCGTTCATCCTCAGGACAAATTGCAACCTGTATGGAACAGGAGGTTAAAGGTGCTGATTCTCCAAGGAGGGAGATTGCTAGTAAAGCGGCTGGAATGGCGAACCCGAGCACAAGGAGATGAGAAACGAGGTGCGTTTTAGAAACCTTTCCCGATCACATGGTGTACCATCTTCAGGGTTTCTCATGCATGTTTTCGATGTAGGAAGATGCCCTTGAACCTGGAGATTTGGGACCCATGGGATGGGTACCACGCAGTATTACTCTAAAGGGTCTGCGTTTGCTCACCCAACCTCACCAAACCTCTCAGCCCCAAGAGTGTCCTCCCTTATGTCTCAATCAGCTGTGGGTCTAGATATGGTCAATCCAGGTGGCATCACAGCCCTTGAACGAATTTTGTAAGAATTTCTCTCTCTTTCACTGTCTTTGTTTCATGGATTTTTAAAAGTTATTGATTTTTATAAAGGGGTTTAGCTGCTTTTCACTGCTGTGTTTATGCCACTTTACACCCACTTGACTCACTTACAGAGACATATCAATACATAATTTTTAAGATTCTTACTAGTCAGATATATTCTTGGGCGGTGAATAGGGGGTGTTGAGTCCAGTTCACTGAGCAAGGAGTAGGTCGTGTCTATTACTTATTGGGTTTATGGAACGGTCTCTAAGCTAATTTAAAACCCTTCTTTTATGCATCACCGCACCTCACCTTTCCCGTTAAGCAGCCATAGTGTGTTTTCTAAACGTGTGACTCTGTTCTGTTTTGTAATTCAGTTCAAGGGTAGCGGTTTTTACATTCCCTCTATAAGTGATATCTTATGATAAGTGTCTTTTTCTGTGTGACTTATTTCACTTAGAATCGTCGTACCTAAATCCACTCATCATGCTGCTACTAGCCTTATGACGTTGATTTCATGGCTGAGTGATATTCCATTGTACATAAGGACCACAACTTCTTTATCCATTTTTCTCTTTCCTGGGATATTTAAGGTGTAACGAAGTGGAGGTTCTTGTCAACAGAGCAGCCCTAAACTTTGGGGTGCCTGTGCCTTGCTGATTTTTAGTTTTCCCAATTTATACGCCCGTGAGTGGAAGTGCCCTATGCTGTCTAAGCTGAGTGTTTTCGATGTTTCAGGACACACCGTACACTTCTGCAGAGTGGCTGTTGGCAATTTACATTACGCCCATCAGCGTAGCAAGGCTCCCGTTTCTCCATGGCCTGTCCTGCATTTCTGGTTTTGACACTTTATTCAGCATGGCCCTTTTGACCGATGGGAAGCGAGACTTCTTTGTAGCGCTGATTTGCCTTTCCAGGTTGCTTGGTTGGCCAAAAAGGGCGTATGCGTTTTTTCCTGAATATATTCAGGAGAAAACGCATACGCCCTTTTTGGCCAAGGGCATCATTGTCGAGGTTTTGCCACTTTTCCCGTGCTTTAAAGGCGATTCGAATCTACCTCCTGAAATCTGTTTCCTGCAATTCTGCCTTGCTTTCAAATCCTCTTTGTTGTCTTCCGTCAATATATTTGTGGACGAGAGTTATCATTTATAACTCTGCAGGTTTGTGAATTGCAGTGCCCCTGAGCTCCATTTTTCAACTCGTTTTCTTGGGAGCTGGCCGCAAAAGCGCAGGATTGCTTCAGGCCCTATTCTGGTCCCGGGCGGCAGGCTGAGGCTGTGGTTAATTCTTCTTCCTGATGGGAAAATAGAGTGACCTGTGCCTGTCCCAACACCTAGAGCTAGTGTCTCATTGGTTCCCCCTCTTCCCGTTCATCCTCAGGACAAATTGCAACCTGTATGGAACAGGAGGTTAAAGGTGCTGATTCTCCAAGGAGGGAGATTGCTAGTAAAGCGGCTGGAATGGCGAACCCGAGCACAAGGAGATGAGAAACGAGGTGCGTTTTAGAAACCTTTCCCGATCACATGGTGTACCATCTTCAGGGTTTCTCATGCATGTTTTCGATGTAGGAAGATGCCCTTGAACCTGGAGATTTGGGACCCATGGGATGGGTACCACGCAGTATTACTCTAAAGGGTCTGCGTTTGCTCACCCAACCTCACCAAACCTCTCAGCCCCAAGAGTGTCCTCCCTTATGTCTCAATCAGCTGTGGGTCTAGATATGGTCAATCCAGGTGGCATCACAGCCCTTGAACGAATTTTGTAAGAATTTCTCTCTCTTTCACTGTCTTTGTTTCATGGATTTTTAAAAGTTATTGATTTTTATAAAGGGGTTTAGCTGCTTTTCACTGCTGTGTTTATGCCACTTTACACCCACTTGACTCACTTACAGAGACATATCAATACATAGGTTTTAAGATTCTTACTAGTCAGAAATATTCTTGGGCGGTGAATAGGGGGTGTTGAGTCCAGTTCACTGAGCAAGGAGTAGGTCGTGTCTATTACTTATTGGGTTTATGGAACGGTCTCTAAGCTAATTTAAAACCCTTCTTTTATGCATCACCGCACCTCACCTTTCCCGTTAAGCAGCCATAGTGTGTTTTCTAAACGTGTGACTCTGTTCTGTTTTGTAATTCAGTTCAAGGGTAGCGGTTTTTACATTCCCTCTATAAGTGATATCTTATGATAAGTGTCTTTTTCTGTGTGACTTATTTCACTTAGAATCGTCGTACCTAAATCCCCTCATCATGCTGCTACTAGCCTTATGACGTTGATTTCATGTCTGAGTGATATTCCATTGTACATAAGGACCACAACTTCTTGATCCATTTTTCTCTTTCCTGGGATATTTAAGGTGTAACGAAGTGGAGGTTCTTGTCAACAGAGCAGCCCTAAACTTTGGGGTGCCTTTGCCTTGCTGATTTTTAGTTTTCCCAATTTATACGCCCGTGAGTGGAAGTGCCCTATGCTGTCTAAGCTGAGTGTTTTCGATGTTTCAGGACACACCGTACACTTCTGCAGAGTGGCTGTTGGCAATTTACATTACGCCCATCAGCGTAGCAAGGCTCCCGTTTCTCCATGGCCTGTCCTGCATTTCTGGTTTTGACACTTTATTCAGCATGGCCCTTTTGACCGATGGGAAGCGAGACTTCTTTGTAGCGCTGATTTGCCTTTCCAGGTTGCTTGGTTGGCCAAAAAGGGCGTATGCGTTTTTTCCTGAATATATTCAGGAAAAAACGCATACGCCCTTTTTGGCCAAGGGCATCATTGTCGAGGTTTTGCCACTTTTCCCGTGCTTTAAAGGCGATTCGAATCTACCTCCTGAAATCTGTTTCCTGCAATTCTGCCTTGCTTTCAAATCCTCTTTGTTGTCTTCCGTCAATATATTTGTGGACGAGAGTTATCATTTATAACTCTGCAGGTTTGTGAATTGCAGTGCCCCTGAGCTCCATTTTTCAACTCGCTTTCTTGGGAGCTGGCCGCAAAAGCGCAGGATTGCTTCAGGCCCTATTCTGGTCCCGGGCGGCAGGCTGAGGCTGTGGTGAATTCTTCTTCCTGATGGGAAAATAGAGTGACCTGTGCCTGTCCCAACACCTAGAGCTAGTGTCTCATTGGTTCCCCCTCTTCCCATTCATCCTCAGGACAAATTGCAACCTGTATGGAACAGGAGGTTAAAGGTGCTGATTCTCCAAGGAGGGAGATTGCTAGTAAAGCGGCTGGAATGGCGAACCCGAGCACAAGGAGATGAGAAACGAGGTGCGTTTTAGAAACCTTTCCCGATCACATGGTGTACCATCTTCAGGGTTTCTCATGCATGTTTTCGATGTAGGAAGATGCCCTTGAACCTGGAGATTTGGGACCCATGGGATGGGTACCACGCAGTATTACTCTAAAGGGTCTGCGTTTGCTCACCCAACCTCACCAAACCTCTCAGCCCCACGAGTGTCCTCCCTTATGTCTCAATCAGCTGTGGGTCTAGATATGGTCAATCCAGGTGGCATCACAGCCCTTGAACGAATTTTGTAAGAATTTCTCTCTCTTTCACTGTCTTTGTTTCATGGATTTTTAAAAGTTATTGATTTTTATAAAGGGGTTTAGCTGCTTTTCACTGCTGTGTTTATGCCACTTTACACCCACTTGACTCACTTACAGAGACATATCAATACATAGGTTTTAAGATTCTTACTAGTCAGATATATTCTTGGGCGGTGAATAGGGGGTGTTGAGTCCAGTTCACTGAGCAAGGAGTAGGTCGTGTCTATTACTTATTGGGTTTATGGAACGGTCTCTAAGCTAATTTAAAACCCTTCTTTTATGCATCACCGCACCTCACCTTTCCCGTTAAGCAGCCATAGTGTGTTTTCTAATCGTGTGACTCTGTTCTGTTCTGTAATTCAGTTCAAGGGTAGCGGTTTTTACATTCCCTCTATAAGTGATATCTTATGATAAGTGTCTTTTTCTGTGTGACTTATTTCACTTAGAATCGTCGTACCTAAATCCACTCATCATGCTGCTACTAGCCTTATGACGTTGATTTCATGGCTGAGTGATATTCCATTGTACAAAAGGACCACAACTTCTTTATCCATTTTTCTCTTTCCTGGGATATTTAAGGTGTAACGAAGTGGAGGTTCTTGTCAACAGAGCAGCCCTAAACTTTGGGGTGCCTGTGTCTTGCTGATTTTTAGTTTTCCCAATTTATACGCCCATGAGTGGAAGTGCCCTATGCTCTGTAAGCTGAGTTTTTTCGATGTTTCAGGACACACCGTACACTTCTCCAGAGTGGCTGTTGGCAATTTACATCCCGCCCATCAGCGTAGCAAGGCTCCCGTTTCTCCATGGCCTGTCCTGCATTTCTGGTTTTGACACTTTATTCAGCATGGCCCTTTTGGCCGATGGGAAGCGAGACTTTTTTGTAGCGCTGATTGGCCTTTCCAGGTTGCTTGGTTGGCCAAAAAGGGCGTATGCGTTTTTTCCTGAATATATTCAGGAAAAAACGCATACGCCCTTTTTGGCCAAGGGCATCATTGTCGAGGTTTTGCCGCTTTTCCCGTGCTTTAAAGGCGATTCGAATCTACCTCCTGAAATCTGTTTCCTGCAATTCTGCCTTGCTTTCAAATCCTCTTCGTTGTCTTCCGTCAAAATATTGGTGGACGACAGTTATCATTTACAACTCTGCATGTTTGTGAATTGCAGTGCCCCTGAGCTCCATTTTCCAACTCGCTTTCTTGGGAGCTGGCCGCAAAAGCGCAGGATTGCCTCAGGCCCTATTCTGGTCCCGGGCGGGAGGCTGAGCCTGTGGTTAATTCTTCTTCCTGATGGGAAAATAGAGTGACCTGTGCCTTTCCCAACACCTAGAGCTAGTGTCTCATTGGTTCCCCCTCTTCCTGTTCATCCTCAGGACAAATTGCAACCTGTACGGAACAGGAGGTTAAAGGTGCTGATTCTCCAAGGAGGGAGATTGCTAGTAAAGCGGCTGGAATGGCGAACCCGAGCACAAGGAGATGAGAAATGAGTTGCGTGTTAGAAACCTTTCCCGATCACACGGTGTACCATCTTCTGGGATTCTCATGCATGTTTACGATGTAGGAAGATGCCCTTGAACCTGGAGATTTGGGACCCATGGGATGGGTACCACGCAGTATTACTCTAAAGGGTCTGCGTTTGCTCACCCAACCTCACCAAACCTCTCAGCCCCAAGAGTGTCCACCCTTATGCCTCAATCAGCTGTGGGTCTAGATATGGTCAATCCAGGTGGCATCACAGCCCTTGAACGAATTTTGTAAGAATTTCTCTCTCTTTCACTGTCTTTGTTTCACGGGTTTTTAAAAGTAATGGATTTTTATAAAGGGGTTTAGCTGTTTTTTACTGCTGTGTTTATGCCGCTTTTCACCCACTTGACTCACATACAGACAGATATCAATACATAGGTTTTAAGATTCTTACTAGTCAGATATATTCTTGGGCGGTGAATAGGGGGTTTTGAGTCCAGATCACTGAGCAAGGAGTAGGTCTTGTCTATTACATATTGGGTTTATGGAACGGTCTCTGAGCTAATTTGAAACCCTTGTTTTATGCATCACCCCACCTCACCTTTCCCGTTAAGCAGCCATAGTGTGTTTTCTAAACGTGTGACTCTGTTCTGTTTTGTAATTCAGTTCAAGGGTAGCGGTTTTTACATTCCCTCTATAAGTGATATCTTATGATAAGTGTCTTTTTCTGTGTGACTTATTTCACTTAGAATCGTCGTACCTAAATCCACTCATCATGCTGCTACTAGCCTTATGACGTTGATTTCATGGCTGAGTGATATTCCATTGTACATAAGGACCACAACTTCTTTATCCATTTTTCTCTTTCCTGGGATATTTAAGGTGTAACGAAGTGGAGGTTCTTGTCAACAGAACAGCCCTAAACTTTGGGGTGCCTGTGTCTTGCTGATTTTTAGTTTTCCCAATTTATACGCCCGTGAGTGGAAGTGCCCTATGCTGTCTAAGCTGAGTTTTTTCGATGTTTCAGGACACACCGTACACTTCTCCAGAGTGGCTGTTGGCAATTTACATCCCGCCCATCAGCGTAGCAAGGCTCCCGTTTCTCCATGGCCTGTCCTGCATTTCTGGTTTTGACACTTTATTCAGCATGGCCCTTTTGACCGATGGGAAGCGAGACTTCTTTGTAGCGCTGATTTGCCTTTCCAGGTTGCTTGGTTGGCCAAAAAGGGCGTATGCGTTTTTTCCTGAATATATTCAGGAAAAAACGCATACGCCCTTTTTGGCCAAGGGCATCATTGTCGAGGTTTTGCCGCTTTTCCCGTGCTTTAAAGGCGATTCGAATCTTCCTCCTGAAATCTGTTTCCTGCAATTCTGCCTTGCTTTCAAATCCTCTTTGTTGTCTTCCGTCAATATATTTGTGGACGAGAGTTATCATTTATAACTCTGCAGGTTTGTGAATTGCAGTGCCCCTGAGCTCCATTTTTCAACTCGCTTTCTTGGGAGCTGGCCGCAAAAGCGCAGGATTGCTTCAGGCCCTATTCTGGTCCCGGGCGGCAGGCTGAGGCTGTGGTTAATTCTTCTTCCTGATGGGAAAATAGAGTGACCTGTGCCTGTCCCAACACCTAGAGCTAGTGTCTCATTGGTTCCCCCTCTTCCCGTTCATCCTCAGGACAAATTGCAACCTGTACGGAACAGGAGGTTAAAGGTGCTGATTCTCCAAGGAGGGAGAATGCTAGTAAAGCGGCTGGAATGGCGAACCCGAGCACAAGGAGATGAGAAATGAGGTGCGTGTTAGAAACCTTTCCCGATCACACGGTGTACCATCTTCTGGGATTCTCATGCATGTTTTCGATGTAGGAAGATGCCCTTGAACCTGGAGATTTGGGACCCATGGGATGGGTACCACGCAGTATTACTCTAAAGGGTCTGCGTTTGCTCACCCAACCTCACCAAACCTCTCAGCCCCAAGAGTGTCCACCCTTATGCCTCAATCAGCTGTGGGTCTAGATATGGTCAATCCAGGTGGCATCACAGCCCTTGAACGAATTTTGTAAGAATTTCTCTCTCTTTCACTGTCTTTGTTTCACGGGTTTTTAAAAGTAATGGATTTTTATAAAGGGGTTTAGCTGTTTTTTACTGCTGTGTTTATGCCGCTTTACACCCACTTGACTCACATACAGAGAGATATCAATACATAGGTTTTAAGATTCTTACTAGTCAGATATATTCTTGGGCGGTGAATAGGGGGTTTTGAGTCCAGATCACTGAGCAAGGAGTAGGTCTTGTCTATTACATATTGGGTTTATGGAACGGTCTCTGAGCTAATTTGAAACCCTTGTTTTATGCATCACCCCACCTCACCTTTCCCGTTAAGCAGCCATAGTGTGTTTTCTAAACGTGTGACTCTGTTCTGTTTTGTAATTCAGTTCAAGGGTAGCGGTTTTACATTCCCTCTATAAGTGATATCTTATGATAAGTGTCGTTTTCTGTGTGGCTTATTTCACTTAGAATCGTCGTACCTAAATCCACTCATCATGCTGCTACTAGCCTTATGACGTTGATTTCATGGCTGAGTGATATTCCATTGTACATAAGGACCACAACTTCTTTATCCATTTTTCTCTTTCCTGGGATATTTAAGGTGTAACGAACTGGAGGTTCTTGTCAACAGAGCAGCCCTAAACTTTGGGGTGCCTGTGCCTTGCTGATTTTTAGTTTTCCCAATTTATACGCCCGTGAGTGGAAGTGCCCTATGCTGTCTAAGCTGAGTGTTTTCGATGTTTCAGGACACACCGTACACTTCTGCAGAGTGGCTGTTTGCAATTTACATCCCGCCCATCAGCGTAGCAAGGCTCCCGTTTCTCCATGGCCTGTCCTGCATTTCTGGTTTTGACACTTTATTCAGCATGGCCCTTTTGACCGATGGGAAGCGAGACTTCTTTGTAGCGCTGATTTGCCTTTCCAGGTTGCTTGGTTGGCCAAAAAGGGCGTATGCGTTTTTTCCTGAATATATTCAGGAAAAAACGCATACGCCCTTTTTGGCCAAGGGCATCATTGTCGAGGTTTTGCCGCTTTTCCCGTGCTTTAAAGGCGATTCGAATCTACCTCCTGAAATCTGTTTCCTGCAATTCTGCCTTGCTTTCAAATCCTCTTTGTTGTCTTCCGTCAATATATTTGTGGACGAGAGTTATCATTTATAACTCTGCAGGTTTGTGAATTGCAGTGCCCCTGAGCTCCATTTTTCAACTCGCTTTCTTGGGAGCTGGCCGCAAAAGCGCAGGATTGCTTCAGGCCCTATTCTGGTCCCGGGCGGCAGGCTGAGGCTGTGGTTAATTCTTCTTCCTGATGGGAAAATAGAGTGACCTGTGCCTGTCCCAACACCTAGAGCTAGTGTCTCATTGGTTCCCCCTCTTCCCGTTCATCCTCAGGACAAATTGCAACCTGTACGGAACAGGAGGTTAAAGGTGCTGATTCTCCAAGGAGGGAGATTGCTAGTAAAGCGGCTGGAATGGCGAACCCGAGCACAAGGAGATGAGAAATGAGGTGCGTTTTAGAAACCTTTCCCGATCACACGGTGTACCATCTTCTGGGATTCTCATGCATGTTTACGATGTAGGAAGATGCCCTTGAACCTGGAGATTTGGGACCCATGGGATGGGTACCACGCAGTATTACTCTAAAGGGTCTGCGTTTGCTCACCCAACCTCACCAAACCTCTCAGCCCCAAGAGTGTCCACCCTTATGCCTCAATCAGCTGTGGGTCTAGATATGGTCAATCCAGGTGGCATCACAGCCCTTGAACGAATTTTGTAAGAATTTCTCTCTCTTTCACTGTCTTTGTTTCACGGGTTTTTAAAAGTGATTGATTTTTATAAAGAGGTTTAGCTGCTTTTCACTGCTGTGTTTATGCCGCTTTACACCCACTTGACTCACTTACAGAGAGATATCAATATATAGGTTTAAGATTCTTACTAGTCAGATATATTCTTGGGCGGTGAATAAGGGGTGTTGAGTCCAGTTCACTGAGCAAGGTGTAGGTCGTGTCTATTACATATTGGGTTAATGGAACGGTATCTGAGCTAATTTGAAACCCTTGTTTTATGCATCACCCGACCTCACCTTTCCCGTTAAGCAGCCATAGTGTGTTTTCTAAACGTGTGACTCTGTTCTGTTTTGTAATTCAGTTCAAGGGTCGCGGTTTTTACATTCCTTCTATAAGTGATATCTTATGATAAGGGTCTTTTTCTGTGTGACTTATTTCACTTAGAATCGTCGTACCTAAATCCACTCATCATGCTGCTACTAGCCTTATGACGTTGATTTCATGGCTGAGTGATATTCCATTGTACATAAGGACCACAACTTCTTTATCCATTTTTCTCTTTCCTGGGATATTTAAGGTGTAACGAAGTGGAGGTTCTTGTCAACAGAGCAGCCCTAAACTTTGGGGTGCCTGTGCCTTGCTGATTTTTAGTTTTCCCAATTTATACGCCCGTGAGTGGAAGTGCCCTATGCTGTCTAAGCTGAGTGTTTTCGATGTTTCAGGACACACCGTACACTTCTGCAGAGTGGCTGTTGGCAATTTACATCCCGCCCATCAGCGTAGCAAGGCTCCCGTTTCTCCATGGCCTGTCCTGCATTTCTGGTTTTGACACTTTATTCAGCATGGCCCTTTTGACCGATGGGAAGCGAGACTTCTTTGTAGCGCTGATTTGCCTTTCCAGGTTGCTTGGTTGGCCAAAAAGGGCGTATGCGTTTTTTCCTGAATATATTCAGGAAAATACGCATACGCCCTTTTTGGCCAAGGGCATCATTGTCGAGGTTTTGACACTTTTCCCGTGCTTTAAAGGCGATTCGAATCTACCTCCTGAAATCTGTTTCCTGCAATTCTGCCTTGCTTTCAAATCCTCTTTGTTGTCTTCCGTCAATATATTTGTGGACGAGAGTTATCATTTATAACTCTGCAGGTTTGTGAATTGCAGTGCCCCTGAGCTCCATTTTTCAACTCGCTTTCTTGGGAGCTGGCCGCAAAAGCGCAGGATTGCTTCAGGCCCTATTCTGGTCCCGGGCGGCAGGCTGAGGCTGTGGTTAATTCTTCTTCCTGATGGGAAAATAGAGTGACCTGTGCCTGTCCCAACACCTAGAGCTAGTGTCTCATTGGTTCCCCCTCTTCCCGTTCATCCTCAGGACAAATTGCAACCTGTATGGAACAGGAGGTTAAAGGTGCTGATTCTCCAAGGAGGGAGATTGCTAGTAAAGCGGCTGGAATGGCGAACCCGAGCACAAGGAGATGAGAAACGAGGTGCGTTTTAGAAACCTTTCCCGATCACATGGTGTACCATCTTCAGGGTTTCTCATGCATGTTTTCGATGTAGGAAGATGCCCTTGAACCTGGAGATTTGGGACCCATGGGATGGGTACCACGCAGTATTACTCTAAAGGGTCTGCGTTTGCTCACCCAACCTCACCAAACCTCTCAGCCCCAAGAGTGTCCTCCCTTATGTCTCAATCAGCTGTGGGTCTAGATATGGTCAATCCAGGTGGCATCACAGCCCTTGAACGAATTTTGTAAGAATTTCTCTCTCTTTCACTGTCTTTGTTTCATGGATTTTTAAAAGTTATTGATTTTTATAAAGGGGTTTAGCTGCTTTTCACTGCTGTGTTTATGCCACTTTACACCCACTTGACTCACTTACAGAGACATATCAATACATAAGTTTTAAGATTCTTACTAGTCAGATATATTCTTGGGCGGTGAATAGGGGGTGTTGAGTCCAGTTCACTGAGCAAGGAGTAGGTCGTGTCTATTACTTATTGGGTTTATGGAACGGTCTCTAAGCTAATTTAAAACCCTTCTTTTATGCATCACCGCACCTCACCTTTCCCGTTAAGCAGCCATAGTGTGTTTTCTAAACGTGTGACTCTGTTCTGTTTTGTAATTCAGTTCAAGGGTAGCGGTTTTTACATTCCCTCTATAAGTGATATCTTATGATAAGTGTCTTTTTCTGTGTGACTTATTTCACTTAGAATCGTCGTACCTAAATCCCCTCATCATGCTGCTACTAGCCTTATGACGTTGATTTCATGGCTGAGTGATATTCCATTGTACATAAGGACCACAACTTCTTTATCCATTTTTCTCTTTCCTGGGATATTTAAGGTGTAACGAAGTGGAGGTTCTTGTCAACAGAGCAGCCCTAAACTTTGGGGTGCCTGTGCCTTGCTGATTTTTAGTTTTCCCAATTTATACGCCCGTGAGTGGAAGTGCCCTATGCTGTCTAAGCTGAGTGTTTTCGATGTTTCAGGACACACCGTACACTTCTGCAGAGTGGCTGTTGGCAATTTACATTACGCCCATCAGCGTAGCAAGGCTCCCGTTTCTCCATGGCCTGTCCTGCATTTCTGGTTTTGACACTTTATTCAGCATGGCCCTTTTGACCGATGGGAAGCGAGACTTCTTTGTAGCGCTGATTTGCCTTTCCAGGTTGCTTGGTTGGCCAAAAAGGGCGTATGCGTTTTTTCCTGAATATATTCAGGAGAAAACGCATACGCCCTTTTTGGCCAAGGGCATCATTGTCGAGGTTTTGCCACTTTTCCCGTGCTTTAAAGGCGATTCGAATCTACCTCCTGAAATCTGTTTCCTGCAATTCTGCCTTGCTTTCAAATCCTCTTTGTTGTCTTCCGTCAATATATTTGTGGACGAGAGTTATCATTTATAACTCTGCAGGTTTGTGAATTGCAGTGCCCCTGAGCTCCATTTTCCAACTCGTTTTCTTGGGAGCTGGCCGCAAAAGCGCAGGATTGCTTCAGGCCCTATTCTGGTCCCGGGCGGCAGGCTGAGGCTGTGGTTAATTCTTCTTCCTGATGGGAAAATAGAGTGACCTGTGCCTGTCCCAACACCTAGAGCTAGTGTCTCATTGGTTCCCCCTCTTCCCGTTCATCCTCAGGACAAATTGCAACCTGTATGGAACAGGAGGTTAAAGGTGCTGATTCTCCAAGGAGGGAGATTGCTAGTAAAGCGGCTGGAATGGCGAACCCGAGCACAAGGAGATGAGAAACGAGGTGCGTTTTAGAAACCTTTCCCGATCACATGGTGTACCATCTTCAGGGTTTCTCATGCATGTTTTCGATGTAGGAAGATGCCCTTGAACCTGGAGATTTGGGACCCATGGGATGGGTACCACGCAGTATTACTCTAAAGGGTCTGCGTTTGCTCACCCAACCTCACCAAACCTCTCAGCCCCAAGAGTGTCCTCCCTTATGTCTCAATCAGCTGTGGGTCTAGATATGGTCAATCCAGGTGGCATCACAGCCCTTGAACGAATTTTGTAAGAATTTCTCTCTCTTTCACTGTCTTTGTTTCATGGATTTTTAAAAGTTATTGATTTTTATAAAGGGGTTTAGCTGCTTTTCACTGCTGTGTTTATGCCACTTTACACCCACTTGACTCACTTACAGAGACATATCAATACATAGGTTTTAAGATTCTTACTAGTCAGAAATATTCTTGGGCGGTGAATAGGGGGTGTTGAGTCCAGTTCACTGAGCAAGGAGTAGGTCGTGTCTATTACTTATTGGGTTTATGGAACGGTCTCTAAGCTAATTTAAAACCCTTCTTTTATGCATCACCGCACCTCACCTTTCCCGTTAAGCAGCCATAGTGTGTTTTCTAAACGTGTGACTCTGTTCTGTTTTGTAATTCAGTTCAAGGGTAGCGGTTTTTACATTCCCTCTATAAGTGATATCTTATGATAAGTGTCTTTTTCTGTGTGACTTATTTCACTTAGAATCGTCGTACCTAAATCCCCTCATCATGCTGCTACTAGCCTTATGACGTTGATTTCATGTCTGAGTGATATTCCATTGTACATAAGGACCACAACTTCTTGATCCATTTTTCTCTTTCCTGGGATATTTAAGGTGTAACGAAGTGGAGGTTCTTGTCAACAGAGCAGCCCTAAACTTTGGGGTGCCTGTGCCTTGCTGATTTTTAGTTTTCCCAATTTATACGCCCGTGAGTGGAAGTGCCCTATGCTGTCTAAGCTGAGTGTTTTCGATGTTTCAGGACACACCGTACACTTCTGCAGAGTGGCTGTTGGCAATTTACATTACGCCCATCAGCGTAGCAAGGCTCCCGTTTCTCCATGGCCTGTCCTGCATTTCTGGTTTTGACACTTTATTCAGCATGGCCCTTTTGACCGATGGGAAGCGAGACTTCTTTGTAGCGCTGATTTGCCTTTCCAGGTTGCTTGGTTGGCCAAAAAGGGCGTATGCGTTTTTTCCTGAATATATTCAGGAAAAAACGCATACGCCCTTTTTGGCCAAGGGCATCATTGTCGAGGTTTTGCCACTTTTCCCGTGCTTTAAAGGCGATTCGAATCTACCTCCTGAAATCTGTTTCCTGCAATTCTGCCTTGCTTTCAAATCCTCTTTGTTGTCTTCCGTCAATATATTTGTGGACGAGAGTTATCATTTATAACTCTGCAGGTTTGTGAATTGCAGTGCCCCTGAGCTCCATTTTTCAACTCGCTTTCTTGGGAGCTGGCCGCAAAAGCGCAGGATTGCTTCAGGCCCTATTCTGGTCCCGGGCGGCAGGCTGAGGCTGTGGTGAATTCTTCTTCCTGATGGGAAAATAGAGTGACCTGTGCCTGTCCCAACACCTAGAGCTAGTGTCTCATTGGTTCCCCCTCTTCCCGTTCATCCTCAGGACAAATTGCAACCTGTATGGAACAGGAGGTTAAAGGTGCTGATTCTCCAAGGAGGGAGATTGCTAGTAAAGCGGCTGGAATGGCGAACCCGAGCACAAGGAGATGAGAAACGAGGTGCGTTTTAGAAACCTTTCCCGATCACATGGTGTACCATCTTCAGGGTTTCTCATGCATGTTTTCGATGTAGGAAGATGCCCTTGAACCTGGAGATTTGGGACCCATGGGATGGGTACCACGCAGTATTACTCTAAAGGGTCTGCGTTTGCTCACCCAACCTCACCAAACCTCTCAGCCCCACGAGTGTCCTCCCTTATGTCTCAATCAGCTGTGGGTCTAGATATGGTCAATCCAGGTGGCATCACAGCCCTTGAACGAATTTTGTAAGAATTTCTCTCTCTTTCACTGTCTTTGTTTCATGGATTTTTAAAAGTTATTGATTTTTATAAAGGGGTTTAGCTGCTTTTCACTGCTGTGTTTATGCCACTTTACACCCACTTGACTCACTTACAGAGACATATCAATACATAGGTTTTAAGATTCTTACTAGTCAGATATATTCTTGGGCGGTGAATAGGGGGTGTTGAGTCCAGTTCACTGAGCAAGGAGTAGGTCGTGTCTATTACTTATTGGGTTTATGGAACGGTCTCTGAGCTAATTTGAAACCCTTGTTTTATGCATCACCCCACCTCACCTTTCCCGTTAAGCAGCCATAGTGTGTTTTCTAAACGTGTGACTCTGTTCTGTTTTGTAATTCAGTTCAAGGGTAGCGGTTTTACATTCCCTCTATAAGTGATATTTTATGATAAGTGTCGTTTTCTGTGTGGCTTATTTCTCTAAGAATCGTCGTACCTAAATCCACTCATCATGCTGCTACTAGCCTTATGACGTTGATTTCATGGCTGAGTGATATTCCATTGTACAAAAGGACCACAACTTCTTTATCCATTTTTCTCTTTCGTGGGATATTTAAGGTGTAACGAAGTGGAGGTTCTTGTCAACAGAGCAGCCCTAAACTTTGGGGTGCCTGTGTCTTGCTGATTTTTAGTTTTCCCAATTTATACACCCATGAGTGGAAGTGCCCTATGCTCTCTAAGCTGAGTTTTTTCGATGTTTCCGGACACACCGTACACTTCTGCAGAGTGGCTGTTGGCAATTTACATCCCGCCCATCAGCGTAGCAAGGCTCCCGTTTCTCCATGGCCTGTCCTGCATTTCTGGTTTTGACACTTTATTCAGCATGGCCCTTTTGACCGATGGGAAGCGAGACTTCTTTGTAGCGCTGATTGGCCTTTCCAGGTTGCATGGTTGGCCAAAAAGGGCGTATGCGTTTTTTCCTGAATATATTCAGGAAAAAACGCATACGCCCTTTTTGGCCAAGGGCATCATTGTTGAGGTTTTGCCGCTTTTCCCGTGCTTTAAAGGCGATTCGAATCTACCTCCTGAAATCTGTTTCCTGCAATTCTGCCTTGCTTTCAAATCCTCTTCGTTGTCTTCCGTCAATATATTGGTTGACGACAGTTATCATTTACAACTCTGCATGTTTGTGAATTGCAGTGCCCCTGAGCTCCATTTTTCAACTCGCTTTCTTGGGAGCTGGCCGCAAAAGCGCAGGATTGCCTCAGGCCCTATTCTGGTCCCGGGCGGGAGGCTGAGCCTGTGGTTAATTCTTCTTCCTGATGGGAAAATAGAGTGACCTGTGCCTGTCCCAACACCTAGAGCTAGTGTCTCATTGGTTCCCCCTCTTCCCGTTCATCCTCAGGACAAATTGCAACCTGTACGGAACAGGAGGTTAAAGGTGCTGATACTCCAAGGAGGGAGATTGCTAGTAAAGCGGCTGGAATGGCGAACCCGAGCACAAGGAGATGAGAAATGAGGTGCGTTTTAGAAACCTTTCCCGATCACACGGTGTACCATCTTCTGGGATTCTCATGCATGTTTACGATGTAGGAAGATGCCCTTGAACCTGGAGATTTGGGACCCATGGGATGGGTACCACGCAGTATTACTCTAAAGGGTCTGCGTTTGCTCACCCAACCTCACCAAACCTCTCAGCCCCAAGAGTGTCCACCCTTATGCCTCAATCAGCTGTGGGTCTAGATATGGTCAATCCAGGTGGCATCACAGCCCTTGAACGAATTTTGTAAGTATTTCTCTCTCTTTCACTGTCTTTGTTTCATGGGTTTTTAAAAGTAATTGATTTTTATAAAGGGGTTTAGCTGTTTTTTACTGCTGTGTTTATGCCGCTTTACACCCACTTGACTCACATACAGAGAGATATCAATACATAGGTTTTAAGATTCTTACTAGTCAGATATATTCTTGGGCGGTGAATAGGGGGTTTTGATTCCAGATCACTGAGCAAGGAGTAGGTCTTGTCTATTACATATTGGGTTTATGGAACGGTCTCTGAGCTAATTTGAAACCCTTGTTTTATGCATCACCCCACCTCACCTTTCCCGTTAAGCAGCCATAGTGTGTTTTCTAAACGTGTGACTCTGTTCTGTTTTGTAATTCAGTTCAAGGGTAGCGGTTTTTACATTCCCTCTATAAGTGATATCTTATGATAAGTGTCTTTTTCTGTGTGACTTATTTCACTTAGAATCGTCGTACCTAAATCCACTCATCATGCTGCTACTAGCCTTATGACGTTGATTTCATGGCTGAGTGATATTCCATTGTACATAAGGACCACAACTTCTTTATCCATTTTTCTCTTTCCTGGGATATTTAAGGTGTAACGAAGTGGAGGTTCTTGTCAACAGAGCAGCCCTAAACTTTGGGGTGCCTGTGTCTTGCTGATTTTTAGTTTTCCCAATTTATACGCCCATGAGTGGAAGTGCCCTATGCTCTCTAAGCTGAGTTTTTTCGATGTTTCAGGACACACCGTACACTTCTCCAGAGTGGCTGTTGGCATTTTACATCCCGCCCATCAGCGTAGCAAGGCTCCCGTTTCTCCATGGCCTGTCCTGCATTTCTGGTTTTGACACTTTATTCAGCATGGCCCTTTTGACCGATGGGAAGCGAGACTTTTTTGTAGCGCTGATTGGCCTTTCCAGGTTGCTTGGTTGGCCAAAAAGGGCGTATGCGTTTTTTCCTGAATATATTCAGGAAAAAACGCATACGCCCTTTTTGGCCAAGGGCATCATTGTCGAGGTTTTGCCGCTTTTCCCGTGCTTTAAAGGCGATTCGAATCTACCTCCTGAAATCTGTTTCCTGCAATTCTGCCTTGCTTTCAAATCCTCTTCGTTGTCTTCCGTCAAAATATTGGTGGACGACAGTTATCATTTACAACTCTGCATGTTTGTGAATTGCAGTGCCCCTGAGCTCCATTTTCCAACTCGCTTTCTTGGGAGCTGGCCGCAAAAGCGCAGGATTGCCTCAGGCCCTATTCTGGTCCTGGGTGGGAGGCTGAGCCTGTGGTTAATTCTTCTTCCTGATGGGAAAATAGAGTGACCTGTGCCTTTCCCAACACCTAGAGCTAGTGTCTCATTGGTTCCCCCTCTTCCTGTTCATCCTCAGGACAAATTGCAACCTGTACGGAACAGGAGGTTAAAGGTGCTGATTCTCCAAGGAGGGAGATTGCTAGTAAAGCGGCTGGAATGGCGAACCCGAGCACAAGGAGATGAGAAATGAGGTGCGTGTTAGAAACCTTTCCCGATCACACGGTGTACCATCTTCTGGGATTCTCATGCATGTTTACGATGTAGGAAGATGCCCTTGAACCTGGAGATTTGGGACCCATGGGATGGGTACCACGCAGTATTACTCTAAAGGGTCTGCGTTTGCTCACCCAACCTCACCAAACCTCTCAGCCCCAAGAGTGTCCACCCTTATGCCTCAATCAGCTGTGGGTCTAGATATGGTCAATCCAGGTGGCATCACAGCCCTTGAACGAATTTTGTAAGAATTTCTCTCTCTTTCACTGTCTTTGTTTCACGGGTTTTTAAAAGTAATTGATTTTTATAAAGGGGTTTAGCTGTTTTTTACTGCTGTGTTTATGCCGCTTTTAACCCACTTGACTCACATACAGACAGATATCAATACATAGGTTTTAAGATTCTTACTAGTCAGATATATTCTTGGGCGGTGAATAGGGGGTTTTGAGTCCAGATCACTGAGCAAGGAGTAGGTCTTGTCTATTACATATTGGGTTTATGGAACGGTCTCTGAGCTAATTTGAAATCCTTGTTTTATGCATCACCCCACCTCACCTTTCCCGTTAAGCAGCCATAGTGTGTTTTCTAAACCTGTGACTCTGTTCTGTTTTGTAATTCAGTTCAAGGGTAGCGGTTTTTACATTCCCTCTATAAGTGATATCTTATGATAAGTGTCTTTTTCTGTGTGACTTATTTCACTTAGAATCGTCGTACCTAAATCCACTCATCATGCTGCTACTAGCCTTATGACGTTGATTTCATGGCTGAGTGATATTCCATTGTACAAAAGGACCACAACTTCTTTATCCATTTTTCTCTTTCCTGGGATATTTAAGGTGTATCGAAGTGGAGGTTCTTGTCAACAGAGCAGCCCTAAACTTTGGGGTGCCTGTGCCTTGATGATTTTTAGTTTTCCCAATTTATACGCCCGTGAGTGGAAGTGCCCTATGCTGTCTAAGCTGAGTGTTTTCGATGTTTCAGGACACACCGTACACTTCTGCAGAGTGGCTGTTGGCAATTTACATCCCGCCCATCAGCGTAGCAAGGCTCCCGTTTCTCCATGGCCTGTCCTGCATTTCTGGTTTTGACACTTTATTCAGCATGGCCCTTTTGACCGATGGGAAGCGAGACTTCTTTGTAGCGCTGATTTGCCTTTCCAGGTTGCTTGGTTGCCCAAAAGGGGCGTATGCGTTTTTTCCTGAATATATTCAGGAAAAAACGCATACGCCCTTTTTGGCCAAGGGCATCATTGTCGAGGTTTTGCCGCTTTTCCCGTGCTTTAAAGGCGATTCGAATCTACCTCCTGAAATCTGTTTCCTGCAATTCTGCCTTGCTTTCAAATCCTCTTCGTTGTCTTCCTTCAAAATATTGGTGGACGACAGTTATCATTTACAACTCTGCATGTTTGTGAATTGCAGTGCCCCTGAGCTCCATTTTCCAACTCGCTTTCTTGGGAGCTGGCCGCAAAAGCGCAGGATTGCCTCAGGCCCTATTCTGGTCCTGGGCGGGAGGCTGAGCCTGTGGTTAATTCTTCTTCCTGATGGGAAAATAGAGTGACCTGTGCCTTTCCCAACACCTAGAGCTAGTGTCTCATTGGTTCCCCCTCTTCCTGTTCATCCTCAGGACAAATTGCAACCTGTACGGAACAGGAGGTTAAAGGTGCTGATTCTCCAAGGAGGGAGATTGCTAGTAAAGCGGCTGGAATGGCGAACCCGAGCACAAGGAGATGAGAAATGAGGTGCGTGTTAGAAACCTTTCCCGATCACACGGTGTACCATCTTCTGGGATTCTCATGCATGTTTACGATGTAGGAAGATGCCCTTGAACCTGGAGATTTGGGACCCATGGGATGGGTACCACGCAGTATTACTCTAAAGGGTCTGCGTTTGCTCACCCAACCTCACCAAACCTCTCAGCCCCAAGAGTGTCCACCCTTATGCCTCAATCAGCTGTGGGTCTAGATATGGTCAATCCAGGTGGCATCACAGCCCTTGAACGAATTTTGTAAGAATTTCTCTCTCTTTCACTGTCTTTGTTTCACGGGTTTTTAAAAGTAATTGATTTTTATAAAGGGGTTTAGCTGTTTTTTACTGCTGTGTTTATGCCGCTTTTAACCCACTTGACTCACATACAGACAGATATCAATACATAGGTTTTAAGATTCTTACTAGTCAGATATATTCTTGGGCGGTGAATAGGGGGTTTTGAGTCCAGATCACTGAGCAAGGAGTAGGTCTTGTCTATTACATATTGGGTTTATGGAACGGTCTCTGAGCTAATTTGAAATCCTTGTTTTATGCATCACCCCACCTCACCTTTCCCGTTAAGCAGCCATAGTGTGTTTTCTAAACCTGTGACTCTGTTCTGTTTTGTAATTCAGTTCAAGGGTAGCGGTTTTTACATTCCCTCTATAAGTGATATCTTATGATAAGTGTCTTTTTCTGTGTGACTTATTTCACTTAGAATCGTCGTACCTAAATCCCCTCATCATGCTGCTACTAGCCTTATGACGTTGATTTCATGTCTGAGTGATATTCCATTGTACATAAGGACCACAACTTCTTGATCCATTTTTCTCTTTCCTGGGATATTTAAGGTGTAACGAAGTGGAGGTTCTTGTCAACAGAGCAGCCCTAAACTTTGGGGTGCCTGTGCCTTGCTGATTTTTAGTTTTCCCAATTTATACGCCCGTGAGTGGAAGTGCCCTATGCTGTCTAAGCTGAGTGTTTTCGATGTTTCAGGACACACCGTACACTTCTGCAGAGTGGCTGTTGGCAATTTACATTACGCCCATCAGCGTAGCAAGGCTCCCGTTTCTCCATGGCCTGTCCTGCATTTCTGGTTTTGACACTTTATTCAGCATGGCCCTTTTGACCGATGGGAAGCGAGACTTCTTTGTAGCGCTGATTTGCCTTTCCAGGTTGCTTGGTTGGCCAAAAAGGGCGTATGCGTTTTTTCCTGAATATATTCAGGAAAAAACGCATACGCCCTTTTTGGCCAAGGGCATCATTGTCGAGGTTTTGCCACTTTTCCCGTGCTTTAAAGGCGATTCGAATCTACCTCCTGAAATCTGTTTCCTGCAATTCTGCCTTGCTTTCAAATCCTCTTTGTTGTCTTCCGTCAATATATTTGTGGACGAGAGTTATCATTTATAACTCTGCAGGTTTGTGAATTGCAGTGCCCCTGAGCTCCATTTTTCAACTCGCTTTCTTGGGAGCTGGCCGCAAAAGCGCAGGATTGCTTCAGGCCCTATTCTGGTCCCGGGCGGCAGGCTGAGGCTGTGGTGAATTCTTCTTCCTGATGGGAAAATAGAGTGACCTGTGCCTGTCCCAACACCTAGAGCTAGTGTCTCATTGGTTCCCCCTCTTCCCGTTCATCCTCAGGACAAATTGCAACCTGTATGGAACAGGAGGTTAAAGGTGCTGATTCTCCAAGGAGGGAGATTGCTAGTAAAGCGGCTGGAATGGCGAACCCGAGCACAAGGAGATGAGAAACGAGGTGCGTTTTAGAAACCTTTCCCGATCACATGGTGTACCATCTTCAGGGTTTCTCATGCATGTTTTCGATGTAGGAAGATGCCCTTGAACCTGGAGATTTGGGACCCATGGGATGGGTACCACGCAGTATTACTCTAAAGGGTCTGCGTTTGCTCACCCAACCTCACCAAACCTCTCAGCCCCACGAGTGTCCTCCCTTATGTCTCAATCAGCTGTGGGTCTAGATATGGTCAATCCAGGTGGCATCACAGCCCTTGAACGAATTTTGTAAGAATTTCTCTCTCTTTCACTGTCTTTGTTTCATGGATTTTTAAAAGTTATTGATTTTTATAAAGGGGTTTAGCTGCTTTTCACTGCTGTGTTTATGCCACTTTACACCCACTTGACTCACTTACAGAGACATATCAATACATAGGTTTTAAGATTCTTACTAGTCAGATATATTCTTGGGCGGTGAATAGGGGGTGTTGAGTCCAGTTCACTGAGCAAGGAGTAGGTCGTGTCTATTACTTATTGGGTTTATGGAACGGTCTCTGAGCTAATTTGAAACCCTTGTTTTATGCATCACCCCACCTCACCTTTCCCGTTAAGCAGCCATAGTGTGTTTTCTAAACGTGTGACTCTGTTCTGTTTTGTAATTCAGTTCAAGGGTAGCGGTTTTACATTCCCTCTATAAGTGATATTTTATGATAAGTGTCGTTTTCTGTGTGGCTTATTTCTCTAAGAATCGTCGTACCTAAATCCACTCATCATGCTGCTACTAGCCTTATGACGTTGATTTCATGGCTGAGTGATATTCCATTGTACAAAAGGACCACAACTTCTTTATCCATTTTTCTCTTTCGTGGGATATTTAAGGTGTAACGAAGTGGAGGTTCTTGTCAACAGAGCAGCCCTAAACTTTGGGGTGCCTGTGTCTTGCTGATTTTTAGTTTTCCCAATTTATACACCCATGAGTGGAAGTGCCCTATGCTCTCTAAGCTGAGTTTTTTCGATGTTTCCGGACACACCGTACACTTCTGCAGAGTGGCTGTTGGCAATTTACATCCCGCCCATCAGCGTAGCAAGGCTCCCGTTTCTCCATGGCCTGTCCTGCATTTCTGGTTTTGACACTTTATTCAGCATGGCCCTTTTGACCGATGGGAAGCGAGACTTCTTTGTAGCGCTGATTGGCCTTTCCAGGTTGCATGGTTGGCCAAAAAGGGCGTATGCGTTTTTTCCTGAATATATTCAGGAAAAAACGCATACGCCCTTTTTGGCCAAGGGCATCATTGTTGAGGTTTTGCCGCTTTTCCCGTGCTTTAAAGGCGATTCGAATCTACCTCCTGAAATCTGTTTCCTGCAATTCTGCCTTGCTTTCAAATCCTCTTCGTTGTCTTCCGTCAATATATTGGTTGACGACAGTTATCATTTACAACTCTGCATGTTTGTGAATTGCAGTGCCCCTGAGCTCCATTTTTCAACTCGCTTTCTTGGGAGCTGGCCGCAAAAGCGCAGGATTGCCTCAGGCCCTATTCTGGTCCCGGGCGGGAGGCTGAGCCTGTGGTTAATTCTTCTTCCTGATGGGAAAATAGAGTGACCTGTGCCTGTCCCAACACCTAGAGCTAGTGTCTCATTGGTTCCCCCTCTTCCCGTTCATCCTCAGGACAAATTGCAACCTGTACGGAACAGGAGGTTAAAGGTGCTGATACTCCAAGGAGGGAGATTGCTAGTAAAGCGGCTGGAATGGCGAACCCGAGCACAAGGAGATGAGAAATGAGGTGCGTTTTAGAAACCTTTCCCGATCACACGGTGTACCATCTTCTGGGATTCTCATGCATGTTTACGATGTAGGAAGATGCCCTTGAACCTGGAGATTTGGGACCCATGGGATGGGTACCACGCAGTATTACTCTAAAGGGTCTGCGTTTGCTCACCCAACCTCACCAAACCTCTCAGCCCCAAGAGTGTCCACCCTTATGCCTCAATCAGCTGTGGGTCTAGATATGGTCAATCCAGGTGGCATCACAGCCCTTGAACGAATTTTGTAAGTATTTCTCTCTCTTTCACTGTCTTTGTTTCATGGGTTTTTAAAAGTAATTGATTTTTATAAAGGGGTTTAGCTGTTTTTTACTGCTGTGTTTATGCCGCTTTACACCCACTTGACTCACATACAGAGAGATATCAATACATAGGTTTTAAGATTCTTACTAGTCAGATATATTCTTGGGCGGTGAATAGGGGGTTTTGATTCCAGATCACTGAGCAAGGAGTAGGTCTTGTCTATTACATATTGGGTTTATGGAACGGTCTCTGAGCTAATTTGAAACCCTTGTTTTATGCATCACCCCACCTCACCTTTCCCGTTAAGCAGCCATAGTGTGTTTTCTAAACGTGTGACTCTGTTCTGTTTTGTAATTCAGTTCAAGGGTAGCGGTTTTTACATTCCCTCTATAAGTGATATCTTATGATAAGTGTCTTTTTCTGTGTGACTTATTTCACTTAGAATCGTCGTACCTAAATCCACTCATCATGCTGCTACTAGCCTTATGACGTTGATTTCATGGCTGAGTGATATTCCATTGTACATAAGGACCACAACTTCTTTATCCATTTTTCTCTTTCCTGGGATATTTAAGGTGTAACGAAGTGGAGGTTCTTGTCAACAGAGCAGCCCTAAACTTTGGGGTGCCTGTGTCTTGCTGATTTTTAGTTTTCCCAATTTATACGCCCATGAGTGGAAGTGCCCTATGCTCTCTAAGCTGAGTTTTTTCGATGTTTCAGGACACACCGTACACTTCTCCAGAGTGGCTGTTGGCATTTTACATCCCGCCCATCAGCGTAGCAAGGCTCCCGTTTCTCCATGGCCTGTCCTGCATTTCTGGTTTTGACACTTTATTCAGCATGGCCCTTTTGACCGATGGGAAGCGAGACTTTTTTGTAGCGCTGATTGGCCTTTCCAGGTTGCTTGGTTGGCCAAAAAGGGCGTATGCGTTTTTTCCTGAATATATTCAGGAAAAAACGCATACGCCCTTTTTGGCCAAGGGCATCATTGTCGAGGTTTTGCCGCTTTTCCCGTGCTTTAAAGGCGATTCGAATCTACCTCCTGAAATCTGTTTCCTGCAATTCTGCCTTGCTTTCAAATCCTCTTCGTTGTCTTCCGTCAAAATATTGGTGGACGACAGTTATCATTTACAACTCTGCATGTTTGTGAATTGCAGTGCCCCTGAGCTCCATTTTCCAACTCGCTTTCTTGGGAGCTGGCCGCAAAAGCGCAGGATTGCCTCAGGCCCTATTCTGGTCCTGGGTGGGAGGCTGAGCCTGTGGTTAATTCTTCTTCCTGATGGGAAAATAGAGTGACCTGTGCCTTTCCCAACACCTAGAGCTAGTGTCTCATTGGTTCCCCCTCTTCCTGTTCATCCTCAGGACAAATTGCAACCTGTACGGAACAGGAGGTTAAAGGTGCTGATTCTCCAAGGAGGGAGATTGCTAGTAAAGCGGCTGGAATGGCGAACCCGAGCACAAGGAGATGAGAAATGAGGTGCGTGTTAGAAACCTTTCCCGATCACACGGTGTACCATCTTCTGGGATTCTCATGCATGTTTACGATGTAGGAAGATGCCCTTGAACCTGGAGATTTGGGACCCATGGGATGGGTACCACGCAGTATTACTCTAAAGGGTCTGCGTTTGCTCACCCAACCTCACCAAACCTCTCAGCCCCAAGAGTGTCCACCCTTATGCCTCAATCAGCTGTGGGTCTAGATATGGTCAATCCAGGTGGCATCACAGCCCTTGAACGAATTTTGTAAGAATTTCTCTCTCTTTCACTGTCTTTGTTTCACGGGTTTTTAAAAGTAATTGATTTTTATAAAGGGGTTTAGCTGTTTTTTACTGCTGTGTTTATGCCGCTTTTAACCCACTTGACTCACATACAGACAGATATCAATACATAGGTTTTAAGATTCTTACTAGTCAGATATATTCTTGGGCGGTGAATAGGGGGTTTTGAGTCCAGATCACTGAGCAAGGAGTAGGTCTTGTCTATTACATATTGGGTTTATGGAACGGTCTCTGAGCTAATTTGAAATCCTTGTTTTATGCATCACCCCACCTCACCTTTCCCGTTAAGCAGCCATAGTGTGTTTTCTAAACCTGTGACTCTGTTCTGTTTTGTAATTCAGTTCAAGGGTAGCGGTTTTTACATTCCCTCTATAAGTGATATCTTATGATAAGTGTCTTTTTCTGTGTGACTTATTTCACTTAGAATCGTCGTACCTAAATCCACTCATCATGCTGCTACTAGCCTTATGACGTTGATTTCATGGCTGAGTGATATTCCATTGTACAAAAGGACCACAACTTCTTTATCCATTTTTCTCTTTCCTGGGATATTTAAGGTGTATCGAAGTGGAGGTTCTTGTCAACAGAGCAGCCCTAAACTTTGGGGTGCCTGTGCCTTGATGATTTTTAGTTTTCCCAATTTATACGCCCGTGAGTGGAAGTGCCCTATGCTGTCTAAGCTGAGTGTTTTCGATGTTTCAGGACACACCGTACACTTCTGCAGAGTGGCTGTTGGCAATTTACATCCCGCCCATCAGCGTAGCAAGGCTCCCGTTTCTCCATGGCCTGTCCTGCATTTCTGGTTTTGACACTTTATTCAGCATGGCCCTTTTGACCGATGGGAAGCGAGACTTCTTTGTAGCGCTGATTTGCCTTTCCAGGTTGCTTGGTTGCCCAAAAGGGGCGTATGCGTTTTTTCCTGAATATATTCAGGAAAAAACGCATACGCCCTTTTTGGCCAAGGGCATCATTGTCGAGGTTTTGCCGCTTTTCCCGTGCTTTAAAGGCGATTCGAATCTACCTCCTGAAATCTGTTTCCTGCAATTCTGCCTTGCTTTCAAATCCTCTTCGTTGTCTTCCTTCAAAATATTGGTGGACGACAGTTATCATTTACAACTCTGCATGTTTGTGAATTGCAGTGCCCCTGAGCTCCATTTTCCAACTCGCTTTCTTGGGAGCTGGCCGCAAAAGCGCAGGATTGCCTCAGGCCCTATTCTGGTCCTGGGCGGGAGGCTGAGCCTGTGGTTAATTCTTCTTCCTGATGGGAAAATAGAGTGACCTGTGCCTTTCCCAACACCTAGAGCTAGTGTCTCATTGGTTCCCCCTCTTCCTGTTCATCCTCAGGACAAATTGCAACCTGTACGGAACAGGAGGTTAAAGGTGCTGATTCTCCAAGGAGGGAGATTGCTAGTAAAGCGGCTGGAATGGCGAACCCGAGCACAAGGAGATGAGAAATGAGGTGCGTGTTAGAAACCTTTCCCGATCACACGGTGTACCATCTTCTGGGATTCTCATGCATGTTTACGATGTAGGAAGATGCCCTTGAACCTGGAGATTTGGGACCCATGGGATGGGTACCACGCAGTATTACTCTAAAGGGTCTGCGTTTGCTCACCCAACCTCACCAAACCTCTCAGCCCCAAGAGTGTCCACCCTTATGCCTCAATCAGCTGTGGGTCTAGATATGGTCAATCCAGGTGGCATCACAGCCCTTGAACGAATTTTGTAAGAATTTCTCTCTCTTTCACTGTCTTTGTTTCACGGGTTTTTAAAAGTAATTGATTTTTATAAAGGGGTTTAGCTGTTTTTTACTGCTGTGTTTATGCCGCTTTTAACCCACTTGACTCACATACAGACAGATATCAATACATAGGTTTTAAGATTCTTACTAGTCAGATATATTCTTGGGCGGTGAATAGGGGGTTTTGAGTCCAGATCACTGAGCAAGGAGTAGGTCTTGTCTATTACATATTGGGTTTATGGAACGGTCTCTGAGCTAATTTGAAATCCTTGTTTTATGCATCACCCCACCTCACCTTTCCCGTTAAGCAGCCATAGTGTGTTTTCTAAACCTGTGACTCTGTTCTGTTTTGTAATTCAGTTCAAGGGTAGCGGTTTTTACATTCCCTCTATAAGTGATATCTTATGATAAGTGTCTTTTTCTGTGTGACTTATTTCACTTAGAATCGTCGTACCTAAATCCACTCATCATGCTGCTACTAGCCTTATGACGTTGATTTCATGGCTGAGTGATATTCCATTGTACAAAAGGACCACAACTTCTTTATCCATTTTTCTCTTTCCTGGGATATTTAAGGTGTATCGAAGTGGAGGTTCTTGTCAACAGAGCAGCCCTAAACTTTGGGGTGCCTGTGCCTTGATGATTTTTAGTTTTCCCAATTTATACGCCCGTGAGTGGAAGTGCCCTATGCTGTCTAAGCTGAGTGTTTTCGATGTTTCAGGACACACCGTACACTTCTGCAGAGTGGCTGTTGGCAATTTACATCCCGCCCATCAGCGTAGCAAGGCTCCCGTTTCTCCATGGCCTGTCCTGCATTTCTGGTTTTGACACTTTATTCAGCATGGCCCTTTTGACCGATGGGAAGCGAGACTTCTTTGTAGCGCTGATTTGCCTTTCCAGGTTGCTTGGTTGCCCAAAAGGGGCGTATGCGTTTTTTCCTGAATATATTCAGGAAAAAACGCATACGCCCTTTTTGGCCAAGGGCATCATTGTCGAGGTTTTGCCGCTTTTCCCGTGCTTTAAAGGCGATTCGAATCTACCTCCTGAAATCTGTTTCCTGCAATTCTGCCTTGCTTTCAAATCCTCTTCGTTGTCTTCCGTCAATATATTTGTGGACGAGAGTTATCATTTATAACTCTGCAGGTTTGTGAATTGCAGTGCCCCTGAGCTCCATTTTTCAACTCGCTTTCTTGGGAGCTGGCCGCAAAAGCGCAGGATTGCTTCAGGCCCTATTCTGGTCCCGGGCGGCAGGCTGAGGCTGTGGTTAATTCTTCTTCCTGATGGGAAAATAGAGTGACCTGTGCCTGTCCCAACACCTAGAGCTAGTGTCTCATTGGTTCCCCCTCTTCCCGTTCATCCTCAGGACAAATTGCAACCTGTACGGAACAGGAGGTTAAAGGTGCTGATTCTCCAAGGAGGGAGATTGCTAGTAAAGCGGCTGGAATGGCGAACCCGAGCACAAGGAGATGAGAAATGAGGTGCGTGTTAGAAACCTTTCCCGATCACACGGTGTACCATCTTCTGGGATTCTCATGCATGTTTTCGATGTAGGAAGATGCCCTTGAACCTGGAGATTTGGGACCCATGGGATGGGTACCACGCAGTATTACTCTAAAGGGTCTGCGTTTGCTCACCCAACCTCACCAAACCTCTCAGCCCCAAGAGTGTCCACCCTTATGCCTCAATCAGCTGTGGGTCTAGATATGGTCAATCCAGGTGGCATCACAGCCCTTGAACGAATTTTGTAAGAATTTCTCTCTCTTTCACTGTCTTTGTTTCACGGGTTTTTAAAAGTAATTGATTTTTATAAAGGGGTTTAGCTGTTTTATACTGCTGTGTTTATGCCGCTTTACACCCACTTGACTCACATACAGAGAGATATCAATACATAGGTTTTAAGATTCTTACTAGTCAGATATATTCTTGGGCGGTGAATAGGGGGTTTTGAGTCCAGATCACTGAGCAAGGAGTAGGTCTTGTCTATTACATATTGGGTTTATGGAACGGTCTCTGAGCTAATTTGAAACCCTTGTTTTATGCATCACCCCACCTCACCTTTCCCGTTAAGCAGCCATAGTGTGTTTTCTAAACGTGTGACTCTGTTCTGTTTTGTAATTCAGTTCAAGGGTAGCGGTTTTTACATTCCCTCTATAAGTGATATCTTATGATAAGTGTCTTTTTCTGTGTGACTTATTTCACTTAGAATCGTCGTACCTAAATCCACTCATCATGCTGCTACTAGCCTTATGACGTTGATTTCATGGCTGAGTGATATTCCATTGTACATAAGGACCACAACTTCTTTATCCATTTTTCTCTTTCCTGGGATATTTAAGGTGTAACGAAGTGGAGGTTCTTGTCAACAGAGCAGCCCTAAACTTTGGGGTGCCTGTGTCTTGCTGATTTTTAGTTTTCCCAATTTATACGCCCATGAGTGGAAGTGCCCTATGCTCTCTAAGCTGAGTTTTTTCGATGTTTCAGGACACACCGTACACTTCTGCAGAGTGGCTGTTGGCAATTTACATCCCGCCCATCAGCGTAGCAAGGCTCCCGTTTCTCCATGGCCTGTCCTGCATTTCTGGTTTTGACACTTTATTCAGCATGGCCCTTTTGACCGATGGGAAGCGAGACTTTTTTGTAGCGCTGATTGGCTTTCCAGGTTGCTTGGTTGGCCAAAAAGGGCGTATGCGTTTTTTCCTGAATATATTCAGGAAAAAACGCATACGCCCTTTTTGGCCAAGGGCATCATTGTCGAGGTTTTGCCGCTTTTCCCGTGCTTTAAAGGCGATTCGAATCTACCTCCTGAAATCTGTTTCCTGCAATTCTGCCTTGCTTTCAAATCCTCTTCGTTGTCTTCCGTCAAAATATTGGTGGACGACAGTTATCATTTACAACTCTGCATGTTTGTGAATTGCAGTGCCCCTGAGCTCCATTTTCCAACTCGCTTTCTTGGGAGCTGGCCGCAAAAGTGCAGGATTGCCTCAGGCCCTATTCTGGTCCTGGGCGGGAGGCTGAGCCTGTGGTTAATTCTTCTTCCTGATGGGAAAATAGAGTGACCTGTGCCTTTCCCAACACCTAGAGCTAGTGTCTCATTGGTTCCCCCTCTTCCTGTTCATCCTCAGGACAAATTGCAACCTGTACGGAACAGGAGGTTAAAGGTGCTGATTCTCCAAGGAGGGAGATTGCTAGTAAAGCGGCTGGAATGGCGAACCCGAGCACAAGGAGATGAGAAATGAGGTGCGTGTTAGAAACCTTTCCCGATCACACGGTGTACCATCTTCTGGGATTCTCATGCATGTTTACGATGTAGGAAGATGCCCTTGAACCTGGAGATTTGGGACCCATGGGATGGGTACCACGCAGTATTACTCTAAAGGGTCTGCGTTTGCTCACCCAACCTCACCAAACCTCTCAGCCCCAAGAGTGTCCACCCTTATGCCTCAATCAGCTGTGGGTCTAGATATGGTCAATCCAGGTGGCATCACAGCCCTTGAACGAATTTTGTAAGAATTTCTCTCTCTTTCACTGTCTTTGTTTCACGGGTTTTTAAAAGTAATTGATTTTTATAAAGGTGTTTAGCTGTTTTTTACTGCTGTGTTTATGCCGCTTTACACCCACTTGACTCACATACAGACAGATATCAATACATAGGTTTTAAGATTCTTACTAGTCAGATATATTCTTGGGCGGTGAATAGGGGGTTTTGAGTCCAGATCACTGAGCAAGGAGTAGGTCTTGTCTATTACATATTGGGTTTATGGAACGGTCTCTGAGCTAATTTGAAATCCTTGTTTTATGCATCACCCCACCTCACCTTTCCCGTTAAGCAGCCATAGTGTGTTTTCTAAACGTGTGACTCTGTTCTGTTTTGTAATTCAGTTCAAGGGTAGCGGTTTTTACATTCCCTCTATAAGTGATATCTTATGATAAGTGTCTTTTTCTGTGTGACTTATTTCACTTAGAATCGTCGTACCTAAATCCACTCATCATGCTGCTACTAGCCTTATGACGTTGATTTCATGGCTGAGTGATATTCCATTGTACAAAAGGACCACAACTTCTTTATCCATTTTTCTCTTTCCTGGGATATTTAAGGTGTATCGAAGTGGAGGTTCTTGTCAACAGAGCAGCCCTAAACTTTGGGGTGCCTGTGCCTTGATGATTTTTAGTTTTCCCAATTTATACGCCCGTGAGTGGAAGTGCCCTATGCTGTCTAAGCTGAGTGTTTTCGATGTTTTAGGACACACCGTACACTTCTGCAGAGTGGCTGTTGGCAATTTACATCCCGCCCATCAGCGTAGCAAGGCTCCCGTTTCTCCATGGCCTGTCCTGCATTTCTGGTTTTGACACTTTATTCAGCATGGCCCTTTTGACCGATGGGAAGCGAGACTTCTTTGTAGCGCTGATTTGCCTTTCCAGGTTGCTTGGTTGCCCAAAAGGGGCGTATGCGTTTTTTCCTGAATATATTCAGGAAAAAACGCATACGCCCTTTTTGGCCAAGGGCATCATTGTCGAGGTTTTGCCGCTTTTCCCGTGCTTTAAAGGCGATTCGAATCTACCTCCTGAAATCTGTTTCCTGCAATTCTGCCTTGCTTTCAAATCCTCTTCGTTGTCTTCCGTCAATATATTTGTGGACGAGAGTTATCATTTATAACTCTGCAGGTTTGTGAATTGCAGTGCCCCTGAGCTCCATTTTTCAACTCGCTTTCTTGGGAGCTGGCCGCAAAAGCGCAGGATTGCTTCAGGCCCTATTCTGGTCCCGGGCGGCAGGCTGAGCCTGTGGTTAATTCTTCTTCCTGATGGGAAAATAGAGTGACCTGTGCCTGTCCCAACACCTAGAGCTAGTGTCTCATTGGTTCCCCCTCTTCCCGTTCATCCTCAGGACAAATTGCAACCTGTACGGAACAGGAGGTTAAAGGTGCTGATTCTCCAAGGAGGGAGATTGCTAGTAAAGCGGCTGGAATGGCGAACCCGAGCACAAGGAGATGAGAAATGAGGTGCGTGTTAGAAACCTTTCCCGATCACACGGTGTACCATCTTCTGGGATTCTCATGCATGTTTTCGATGTAGGAAGATGCCCTTGAACCTGGAGATTTGGGACCCATGGGATGGGTACCACGCAGTATTACTCTAAAGGGTCTGCGTTTGCTCACCCAACCTCACCAAACCTCTCAGCCCCAAGAGTGTCCACCCTTATGCCTCAATCAGCTGTGGGTCTAGATATGGTCAATCCAGGTGGTATCACAGCCCTTGAACGAATTTTGTAAGAATTTCTCTCTCTTTCATTGTCTTTGTTTCACGGGTTTTTAAAAGTAATTGATTTTTATAAAGGGGTTTAGCTGTTTTATACTGCTGTGTTTATGCCGCTTTACACCCACTTGACTCACATACAGAAAGATATCAATACATAGGTTTTAAGATTCTTACTAGTCAGATATATTCTTGGGCGGTGAATAGGGGGTTTTGAGTCCAGATCACTGAGCAAGGAGTAGGTCTTGTCTATTACATATTGGGTTTATGGAACGGTCTCTGAGCTAATTTGAAACCCTTGTTTTATGCATCACCCCACCTCACCTTTCCCGTTAAGCAGCCATAGTGTGTTTTCTAAACGTGTGACTCTGTTCTGTTTTGTAATTCAGTTCAAGGGTAGCGGTTTTACATTCCCTCTATAAGTGATATCTTATGATAAGTGTCGTTTTCTGTGTGGCTTATTTCACTTAGAATCGTCGTACCTAAATCCACTCATCATGCTGCTACTAGCCTTATGACGTTGATTTCATGGCTGAGTGATATTCCATTGTACAAAAGGACCACAACTTCTTTATCCATTTTTCTCTTTCCTGGGATATTTAAGGTGTAACGAAGTGGAGGTTCTTGTCAACAGAGCAGCCCTAAACTTTGGGGTGCCTGTGCCTTGCTGATTTTTAGTTTTCCCAATTTATACGCCCGTGAGTGGAAGTGCCCTATGCTCTCTAAGCTGAGTGTTTTCGATGTTTCAGGACACACTGTACACTTCTGCAGAGTGGCTGTTGGCAATTTACATCCCGCCCATCAGCGTAGCAAGGCTCCCGTTTCTCCATGGCCTGTCCTGCATTTCTGGTTTTGACACTTTATTCAGCATGGCCCTTTTGACCGATGGGAAGCGAGACTTCTTTGTAGCGCTGATTTGCCTTTCCAGGTTGCTTGGTTGGCCAAAAAGGGCGTATGCGTTTTTTCCTGAATATATTCAGGAAAAAACGCATACGCCCTTTTTGGCCAAGGGCATCATTGTCGAGGTTTTGCCGCTTTTCCCGTGCTTTAAAGGCGATTCGAATCTTCCTCCTGAAATCTGTTTCCTGCAATTCTGCCTTGCTTTCAAATCCTCTTTGTTGTCTTCCGTCAATATATTTGTGGACGAGAGTTATCATTTATAACTCTGCAGGTTTGTGAATTGCAGTGCCCCTGAGCTCCATTTTTCAACTCGCTTTCTTGGGAGCTGGCCGCAAAAGCGCAGGATTGCTTCAGGCCCTATTCTGGTCCCGGGCGGCAGGCTGAGCCTGTGGTTAATTCTTCTTCCTGATGGGAAAATAGAGTGACCTGTGCCTGTCCCAACACCTAGAGCTAGTGTCTCATTGGTTCCCCCTCTTCCCGTTCATCCTCAGGACAAATTGCAACCTGTACGGAACAGGAGGTTAAAGGTGCTGATTCTCCAAGGAGGGAGATTGCTAGTAAAGCGGCTGGAATGGCGAACCCGAGCACAAGGAGATGAGAAATGAGGTGCGTGTTAGAAACCTTTCCCGATCACACGGTGTACCATCTTCTGGGATTCTCATGCATGTTTTCGATGTAGGAAGATGCCCTTGAACCTGGAGATTTGGGACCCATGGGATGGGTACCACGCAGTATTACTCTAAAGGGTCTGCGTTTGCTCACCCAACCTCACCAAACCTCTCAGCCCCAAGA
The DNA here is from genome assembly GCF_965194805.1 of Balaenoptera borealis. Lineage (NCBI taxonomy): Eukaryota > Metazoa > Chordata > Mammalia > Artiodactyla > Balaenopteridae > Balaenoptera > Balaenoptera borealis. Next base: position 76,431 of record NW_028122818.1, on the reverse strand, counting down.
GTGTCCACCCTTATGCCTCAATCAGCTGTGGGTCTAGATATGGTCAATCCAGGTGGCATCACAGCCCTTGAACGAATTTTGTAAGTATTTCTCTCTCTTTCACTGTCTTTGTTTCATGGGTTTTTAAAAGTAATTGATTTTTATAAAGGGGTTTAGCTGTTTTTTACTGCTGTGTTTATGCCGCTTTACACCCACTTGACTCACATACAGAGAGATATCAATACATAGGTTTTAAGATTCTTACTAGTCAGATATATTCTTGGGCGGTGAATAGGGGGTTTTGATTCCAGATCACTGAGCAAGGAGTAGGTCTTGTCTATTACATATTGGGTTTATGGAACGGTCTCTGAGCTAATTTGAAACCCTTGTTTTATGCATCACCCCACCTCACCTTTCCCGTTAAGCAGCCATAGTGTGTTTTCTAAACGTGTGACTCTGTTCTGTTTTGTAATTCAGTTCAAGGGTAGCGGTTTTTACATTCCCTCTATAAGTGATATCTTATGATAAGTGTCTTTTTCTGTGTGACTTATTTCACTTAGAATCGTCGTACCTAAATCCACTCATCATGCTGCTACTAGCCTTATGACGTTGATTTCATGGCTGAGTGATATTCCATTGTACATAAGGACCACAACTTCTTTATCCATTTTTCTCTTTCCTGGGATATTTAAGGTGTAACGAAGTGGAGGTTCTTGTCAACAGAGCAGCCCTAAACTTTGGGGTGCCTGTGTCTTGCTGATTTTTAGTTTTCCCAATTTATACGCCCATGAGTGGAAGTGCCCTATGCTCTCTAAGCTGAGTTTTTTCGATGTTTCAGGACACACCGTACACTTCTCCAGAGTGGCTGTTGGCATTTTACATCCCGCCCATCAGCGTAGCAAGGCTCCCGTTTCTCCATGGCCTGTCCTGCATTTCTGGTTTTGACACTTTATTCAGCATGGCCCTTTTGACCGATGGGAAGCGAGACTTTTTTGTAGCGCTGATTGGCCTTTCCAGGTTGCTTGGTTGGCCAAAAAGGGCGTATGCGTTTTTTCCTGAATATATTCAGGAAAAAACGCATACGCCCTTTTTGGCCAAGGGCATCATTGTCGAGGTTTTGCCGCTTTTCCCGTGCTTTAAAGGCGATTCGAATCTACCTCCTGAAATCTGTTTCCTGCAATTCTGCCTTGCTTTCAAATCCTCTTCGTTGTCTTCCGTCAAAATATTGGTGGACGACAGTTATCATTTACAACTCTGCATGTTTGTGAATTGCAGTGCCCCTGAGCTCCATTTTCCAACTCGCTTTCTTGGGAGCTGGCCGCAAAAGCGCAGGATTGCCTCAGGCCCTATTCTGGTCCTGGGTGGGAGGCTGAGCCTGTGGTTAATTCTTCTTCCTGATGGGAAAATAGAGTGACCTGTGCCTTTCCCAACACCTAGAGCTAGTGTCTCATTGGTTCCCCCTCTTCCTGTTCATCCTCAGGACAAATTGCAACCTGTACGGAACAGGAGGTTAAAGGTGCTGATTCTCCAAGGAGGGAGATTGCTAGTAAAGCGGCTGGAATGGCGAACCCGAGCACAAGGAGATGAGAAATGAGGTGCGTGTTAGAAACCTTTCCCGATCACACGGTGTACCATCTTCTGGGATTCTCATGCATGTTTACGATGTAGGAAGATGCCCTTGAACCTGGAGATTTGGGACCCATGGGATGGGTACCACGCAGTATTACTCTAAAGGGTCTGCGTTTGCTCACCCAACCTCACCAAACCTCTCAGCCCCAAGAGTGTCCACCCTTATGCCTCAATCAGCTGTGGGTCTAGATATGGTCAATCCAGGTGGCATCACAGCCCTTGAACGAATTTTGTAAGAATTTCTCTCTCTTTCACTGTCTTTGTTTCACGGGTTTTTAAAAGTAATTGATTTTTATAAAGGGGTTTAGCTGTTTTTTACTGCTGTGTTTATGCCGCTTTTAACCCACTTGACTCACATACAGACAGATATCAATACATAGGTTTTAAGATTCTTACTAGTCAGATATATTCTTGGGCGGTGAATAGGGGGTTTTGAGTCCAGATCACTGAGCAAGGAGTAGGTCTTGTCTATTACATATTGGGTTTATGGAACGGTCTCTGAGCTAATTTGAAATCCTTGTTTTATGCATCACCCCACCTCACCTTTCCCGTTAAGCAGCCATAGTGTGTTTTCTAAACCTGTGACTCTGTTCTGTTTTGTAATTCAGTTCAAGGGTAGCGGTTTTTACATTCCCTCTATAAGTGATATCTTATGATAAGTGTCTTTTTCTGTGTGACTTATTTCACTTAGAATCGTCGTACCTAAATCCACTCATCATGCTGCTACTAGCCTTATGACGTTGATTTCATGGCTGAGTGATATTCCATTGTACAAAAGGACCACAACTTCTTTATCCATTTTTCTCTTTCCTGGGATATTTAAGGTGTATCGAAGTGGAGGTTCTTGTCAACAGAGCAGCCCTAAACTTTGGGGTGCCTGTGCCTTGATGATTTTTAGTTTTCCCAATTTATACGCCCGTGAGTGGAAGTGCCCTATGCTGTCTAAGCTGAGTGTTTTCGATGTTTCAGGACACACCGTACACTTCTGCAGAGTGGCTGTTGGCAATTTACATCCCGCCCATCAGCGTAGCAAGGCTCCCGTTTCTCCATGGCCTGTCCTGCATTTCTGGTTTTGACACTTTATTCAGCATGGCCCTTTTGACCGATGGGAAGCGAGACTTCTTTGTAGCGCTGATTTGCCTTTCCAGGTTGCTTGGTTGCCCAAAAGGGGCGTATGCGTTTTTTCCTGAATATATTCAGGAAAAAACGCATACGCCCTTTTTGGCCAAGGGCATCATTGTCGAGGTTTTGCCGCTTTTCCCGTGCTTTAAAGGCGATTCGAATCTACCTCCTGAAATCTGTTTCCTGCAATTCTGCCTTGCTTTCAAATCCTCTTCGTTGTCTTCCTTCAAAATATTGGTGGACGACAGTTATCATTTACAACTCTGCATGTTTGTGAATTGCAGTGCCCCTGAGCTCCATTTTCCAACTCGCTTTCTTGGGAGCTGGCCGCAAAAGCGCAGGATTGCCTCAGGCCCTATTCTGGTCCTGGGCGGGAGGCTGAGCCTGTGGTTAATTCTTCTTCCTGATGGGAAAATAGAGTGACCTGTGCCTTTCCCAACACCTAGAGCTAGTGTCTCATTGGTTCCCCCTCTTCCTGTTCATCCTCAGGACAAATTGCAACCTGTACGGAACAGGAGGTTAAAGGTGCTGATTCTCCAAGGAGGGAGATTGCTAGTAAAGCGGCTGGAATGGCGAACCCGAGCACAAGGAGATGAGAAATGAGGTGCGTGTTAGAAACCTTTCCCGATCACACGGTGTACCATCTTCTGGGATTCTCATGCATGTTTACGATGTAGGAAGATGCCCTTGAACCTGGAGATTTGGGACCCATGGGATGGGTACCACGCAGTATTACTCTAAAGGGTCTGCGTTTGCTCACCCAACCTCACCAAACCTCTCAGCCCCAAGAGTGTCCACCCTTATGCCTCAATCAGCTGTGGGTCTAGATATGGTCAATCCAGGTGGCATCACAGCCCTTGAACGAATTTTGTAAGAATTTCTCTCTCTTTCACTGTCTTTGTTTCACGGGTTTTTAAAAGTAATTGATTTTTATAAAGGGGTTTAGCTGTTTTTTACTGCTGTGTTTATGCCGCTTTTAACCCACTTGACTCACATACAGACAGATATCAATACATAGGTTTTAAGATTCTTACTAGTCAGATATATTCTTGGGCGGTGAATAGGGGGTTTTGAGTCCAGATCACTGAGCAAGGAGTAGGTCTTGTCTATTACATATTGGGTTTATGGAACGGTCTCTGAGCTAATTTGAAATCCTTGTTTTATGCATCACCCCACCTCACCTTTCCCGTTAAGCAGCCATAGTGTGTTTTCTAAACCTGTGACTCTGTTCTGTTTTGTAATTCAGTTCAAGGGTAGCGGTTTTTACATTCCCTCTATAAGTGATATCTTATGATAAGTGTCTTTTTCTGTGTGACTTATTTCACTTAGAATCGTCGTACCTAAATCCACTCATCATGCTGCTACTAGCCTTATGACGTTGATTTCATGGCTGAGTGATATTCCATTGTACAAAAGGACCACAACTTCTTTATCCATTTTTCTCTTTCCTGGGATATTTAAGGTGTATCGAAGTGGAGGTTCTTGTCAACAGAGCAGCCCTAAACTTTGGGGTGCCTGTGCCTTGATGATTTTTAGTTTTCCCAATTTATACGCCCGTGAGTGGAAGTGCCCTATGCTGTCTAAGCTGAGTGTTTTCGATGTTTCAGGACACACCGTACACTTCTGCAGAGTGGCTGTTGGCAATTTACATCCCGCCCATCAGCGTAGCAAGGCTCCCGTTTCTCCATGGCCTGTCCTGCATTTCTGGTTTTGACACTTTATTCAGCATGGCCCTTTTGACCGATGGGAAGCGAGACTTCTTTGTAGCGCTGATTTGCCTTTCCAGGTTGCTTGGTTGCCCAAAAGGGGCGTATGCGTTTTTTCCTGAATATATTCAGGAAAAAACGCATACGCCCTTTTTGGCCAAGGGCATCATTGTCGAGGTTTTGCCGCTTTTCCCGTGCTTTAAAGGCGATTCGAATCTACCTCCTGAAATCTGTTTCCTGCAATTCTGCCTTGCTTTCAAATCCTCTTCGTTGTCTTCCGTCAATATATTTGTGGACGAGAGTTATCATTTATAACTCTGCAGGTTTGTGAATTGCAGTGCCCCTGAGCTCCATTTTTCAACTCGCTTTCTTGGGAGCTGGCCGCAAAAGCGCAGGATTGCTTCAGGCCCTATTCTGGTCCCGGGCGGCAGGCTGAGGCTGTGGTTAATTCTTCTTCCTGATGGGAAAATAGAGTGACCTGTGCCTGTCCCAACACCTAGAGCTAGTGTCTCATTGGTTCCCCCTCTTCCCGTTCATCCTCAGGACAAATTGCAACCTGTACGGAACAGGAGGTTAAAGGTGCTGATTCTCCAAGGAGGGAGATTGCTAGTAAAGCGGCTGGAATGGCGAACCCGAGCACAAGGAGATGAGAAATGAGGTGCGTGTTAGAAACCTTTCCCGATCACACGGTGTACCATCTTCTGGGATTCTCATGCATGTTTTCGATGTAGGAAGATGCCCTTGAACCTGGAGATTTGGGACCCATGGGATGGGTACCACGCAGTATTACTCTAAAGGGTCTGCGTTTGCTCACCCAACCTCACCAAACCTCTCAGCCCCAAGAGTGTCCACCCTTATGCCTCAATCAGCTGTGGGTCTAGATATGGTCAATCCAGGTGGCATCACAGCCCTTGAACGAATTTTGTAAGAATTTCTCTCTCTTTCACTGTCTTTGTTTCACGGGTTTTTAAAAGTAATTGATTTTTATAAAGGGGTTTAGCTGTTTTATACTGCTGTGTTTATGCCGCTTTACACCCACTTGACTCACATACAGAGAGATATCAATACATAGGTTTTAAGATTCTTACTAGTCAGATATATTCTTGGGCGGTGAATAGGGGGTTTTGAGTCCAGATCACTGAGCAAGGAGTAGGTCTTGTCTATTACATATTGGGTTTATGGAACGGTCTCTGAGCTAATTTGAAACCCTTGTTTTATGCATCACCCCACCTCACCTTTCCCGTTAAGCAGCCATAGTGTGTTTTCTAAACGTGTGACTCTGTTCTGTTTTGTAATTCAGTTCAAGGGTAGCGGTTTTTACATTCCCTCTATAAGTGATATCTTATGATAAGTGTCTTTTTCTGTGTGACTTATTTCACTTAGAATCGTCGTACCTAAATCCACTCATCATGCTGCTACTAGCCTTATGACGTTGATTTCATGGCTGAGTGATATTCCATTGTACATAAGGACCACAACTTCTTTATCCATTTTTCTCTTTCCTGGGATATTTAAGGTGTAACGAAGTGGAGGTTCTTGTCAACAGAGCAGCCCTAAACTTTGGGGTGCCTGTGTCTTGCTGATTTTTAGTTTTCCCAATTTATACGCCCATGAGTGGAAGTGCCCTATGCTCTCTAAGCTGAGTTTTTTCGATGTTTCAGGACACACCGTACACTTCTGCAGAGTGGCTGTTGGCAATTTACATCCCGCCCATCAGCGTAGCAAGGCTCCCGTTTCTCCATGGCCTGTCCTGCATTTCTGGTTTTGACACTTTATTCAGCATGGCCCTTTTGACCGATGGGAAGCGAGACTTTTTTGTAGCGCTGATTGGCTTTCCAGGTTGCTTGGTTGGCCAAAAAGGGCGTATGCGTTTTTTCCTGAATATATTCAGGAAAAAACGCATACGCCCTTTTTGGCCAAGGGCATCATTGTCGAGGTTTTGCCGCTTTTCCCGTGCTTTAAAGGCGATTCGAATCTACCTCCTGAAATCTGTTTCCTGCAATTCTGCCTTGCTTTCAAATCCTCTTCGTTGTCTTCCGTCAAAATATTGGTGGACGACAGTTATCATTTACAACTCTGCATGTTTGTGAATTGCAGTGCCCCTGAGCTCCATTTTCCAACTCGCTTTCTTGGGAGCTGGCCGCAAAAGTGCAGGATTGCCTCAGGCCCTATTCTGGTCCTGGGCGGGAGGCTGAGCCTGTGGTTAATTCTTCTTCCTGATGGGAAAATAGAGTGACCTGTGCCTTTCCCAACACCTAGAGCTAGTGTCTCATTGGTTCCCCCTCTTCCTGTTCATCCTCAGGACAAATTGCAACCTGTACGGAACAGGAGGTTAAAGGTGCTGATTCTCCAAGGAGGGAGATTGCTAGTAAAGCGGCTGGAATGGCGAACCCGAGCACAAGGAGATGAGAAATGAGGTGCGTGTTAGAAACCTTTCCCGATCACACGGTGTACCATCTTCTGGGATTCTCATGCATGTTTACGATGTAGGAAGATGCCCTTGAACCTGGAGATTTGGGACCCATGGGATGGGTACCACGCAGTATTACTCTAAAGGGTCTGCGTTTGCTCACCCAACCTCACCAAACCTCTCAGCCCCAAGAGTGTCCACCCTTATGCCTCAATCAGCTGTGGGTCTAGATATGGTCAATCCAGGTGGCATCACAGCCCTTGAACGAATTTTGTAAGAATTTCTCTCTCTTTCACTGTCTTTGTTTCACGGGTTTTTAAAAGTAATTGATTTTTATAAAGGTGTTTAGCTGTTTTTTACTGCTGTGTTTATGCCGCTTTACACCCACTTGACTCACATACAGACAGATATCAATACATAGGTTTTAAGATTCTTACTAGTCAGATATATTCTTGGGCGGTGAATAGGGGGTTTTGAGTCCAGATCACTGAGCAAGGAGTAGGTCTTGTCTATTACATATTGGGTTTATGGAACGGTCTCTGAGCTAATTTGAAATCCTTGTTTTATGCATCACCCCACCTCACCTTTCCCGTTAAGCAGCCATAGTGTGTTTTCTAAACGTGTGACTCTGTTCTGTTTTGTAATTCAGTTCAAGGGTAGCGGTTTTTACATTCCCTCTATAAGTGATATCTTATGATAAGTGTCTTTTTCTGTGTGACTTATTTCACTTAGAATCGTCGTACCTAAATCCACTCATCATGCTGCTACTAGCCTTATGACGTTGATTTCATGGCTGAGTGATATTCCATTGTACAAAAGGACCACAACTTCTTTATCCATTTTTCTCTTTCCTGGGATATTTAAGGTGTATCGAAGTGGAGGTTCTTGTCAACAGAGCAGCCCTAAACTTTGGGGTGCCTGTGCCTTGATGATTTTTAGTTTTCCCAATTTATACGCCCGTGAGTGGAAGTGCCCTATGCTGTCTAAGCTGAGTGTTTTCGATGTTTTAGGACACACCGTACACTTCTGCAGAGTGGCTGTTGGCAATTTACATCCCGCCCATCAGCGTAGCAAGGCTCCCGTTTCTCCATGGCCTGTCCTGCATTTCTGGTTTTGACACTTTATTCAGCATGGCCCTTTTGACCGATGGGAAGCGAGACTTCTTTGTAGCGCTGATTTGCCTTTCCAGGTTGCTTGGTTGCCCAAAAGGGGCGTATGCGTTTTTTCCTGAATATATTCAGGAAAAAACGCATACGCCCTTTTTGGCCAAGGGCATCATTGTCGAGGTTTTGCCGCTTTTCCCGTGCTTTAAAGGCGATTCGAATCTACCTCCTGAAATCTGTTTCCTGCAATTCTGCCTTGCTTTCAAATCCTCTTCGTTGTCTTCCGTCAATATATTTGTGGACGAGAGTTATCATTTATAACTCTGCAGGTTTGTGAATTGCAGTGCCCCTGAGCTCCATTTTTCAACTCGCTTTCTTGGGAGCTGGCCGCAAAAGCGCAGGATTGCTTCAGGCCCTATTCTGGTCCCGGGCGGCAGGCTGAGCCTGTGGTTAATTCTTCTTCCTGATGGGAAAATAGAGTGACCTGTGCCTGTCCCAACACCTAGAGCTAGTGTCTCATTGGTTCCCCCTCTTCCCGTTCATCCTCAGGACAAATTGCAACCTGTACGGAACAGGAGGTTAAAGGTGCTGATTCTCCAAGGAGGGAGATTGCTAGTAAAGCGGCTGGAATGGCGAACCCGAGCACAAGGAGATGAGAAATGAGGTGCGTGTTAGAAACCTTTCCCGATCACACGGTGTACCATCTTCTGGGATTCTCATGCATGTTTTCGATGTAGGAAGATGCCCTTGAACCTGGAGATTTGGGACCCATGGGATGGGTACCACGCAGTATTACTCTAAAGGGTCTGCGTTTGCTCACCCAACCTCACCAAACCTCTCAGCCCCAAGAGTGTCCACCCTTATGCCTCAATCAGCTGTGGGTCTAGATATGGTCAATCCAGGTGGTATCACAGCCCTTGAACGAATTTTGTAAGAATTTCTCTCTCTTTCATTGTCTTTGTTTCACGGGTTTTTAAAAGTAATTGATTTTTATAAAGGGGTTTAGCTGTTTTATACTGCTGTGTTTATGCCGCTTTACACCCACTTGACTCACATACAGAAAGATATCAATACATAGGTTTTAAGATTCTTACTAGTCAGATATATTCTTGGGCGGTGAATAGGGGGTTTTGAGTCCAGATCACTGAGCAAGGAGTAGGTCTTGTCTATTACATATTGGGTTTATGGAACGGTCTCTGAGCTAATTTGAAACCCTTGTTTTATGCATCACCCCACCTCACCTTTCCCGTTAAGCAGCCATAGTGTGTTTTCTAAACGTGTGACTCTGTTCTGTTTTGTAATTCAGTTCAAGGGTAGCGGTTTTACATTCCCTCTATAAGTGATATCTTATGATAAGTGTCGTTTTCTGTGTGGCTTATTTCACTTAGAATCGTCGTACCTAAATCCACTCATCATGCTGCTACTAGCCTTATGACGTTGATTTCATGGCTGAGTGATATTCCATTGTACAAAAGGACCACAACTTCTTTATCCATTTTTCTCTTTCCTGGGATATTTAAGGTGTAACGAAGTGGAGGTTCTTGTCAACAGAGCAGCCCTAAACTTTGGGGTGCCTGTGCCTTGCTGATTTTTAGTTTTCCCAATTTATACGCCCGTGAGTGGAAGTGCCCTATGCTCTCTAAGCTGAGTGTTTTCGATGTTTCAGGACACACTGTACACTTCTGCAGAGTGGCTGTTGGCAATTTACATCCCGCCCATCAGCGTAGCAAGGCTCCCGTTTCTCCATGGCCTGTCCTGCATTTCTGGTTTTGACACTTTATTCAGCATGGCCCTTTTGACCGATGGGAAGCGAGACTTCTTTGTAGCGCTGATTTGCCTTTCCAGGTTGCTTGGTTGGCCAAAAAGGGCGTATGCGTTTTTTCCTGAATATATTCAGGAAAAAACGCATACGCCCTTTTTGGCCAAGGGCATCATTGTCGAGGTTTTGCCGCTTTTCCCGTGCTTTAAAGGCGATTCGAATCTTCCTCCTGAAATCTGTTTCCTGCAATTCTGCCTTGCTTTCAAATCCTCTTTGTTGTCTTCCGTCAATATATTTGTGGACGAGAGTTATCATTTATAACTCTGCAGGTTTGTGAATTGCAGTGCCCCTGAGCTCCATTTTTCAACTCGCTTTCTTGGGAGCTGGCCGCAAAAGCGCAGGATTGCTTCAGGCCCTATTCTGGTCCCGGGCGGCAGGCTGAGCCTGTGGTTAATTCTTCTTCCTGATGGGAAAATAGAGTGACCTGTGCCTGTCCCAACACCTAGAGCTAGTGTCTCATTGGTTCCCCCTCTTCCCGTTCATCCTCAGGACAAATTGCAACCTGTACGGAACAGGAGGTTAAAGGTGCTGATTCTCCAAGGAGGGAGATTGCTAGTAAAGCGGCTGGAATGGCGAACCCGAGCACAAGGAGATGAGAAATGAGGTGCGTGTTAGAAACCTTTCCCGATCACACGGTGTACCATCTTCTGGGATTCTCATGCATGTTTTCGATGTAGGAAGATGCCCTTGAACCTGGAGATTTGGGACCCATGGGATGGGTACCACGCAGTATTACTCTAAAGGGTCTGCGTTTGCTCACCCAACCTCACCAAACCTCTCAGCCCCAAGAGTGTCCACCCTTATGCCTCAATCAGCTGTGGGTCTAGATATGGTCAATCCAGGTGGCATCACAGCCCTTGAACGAATTTTGTAAGAATTTCTCTCTCTTTCACTGTCTTTGTTTCACGGGTTTTTAAAAGTAATTGATTTTTATAAAGGGGTTTAGCTGTTTTTTACTGCTGTGTTTATGCCGCTTTACACCCACTTGACTCACATACAGAGAGATATCAATACATAGGTTTTAAGATTCTTACTAGTCAGATATATTCTTGGGCGGTGAATAGGGGGTTTTGAGTCCAGATCACTGAGCAAGGAGTAGGTCTTGTCTATTACATATTGGGTTTATGGAACGGTCTCTGAGCTAATTTGAAACCCTTGTTTTATGCATCACCCCACCTCACCTTTCCCGTTAAGCAGCCATAGTGTGTTTTCTAAACGTGTGACTCTGTTCTGTTTTGTAATTCAGTTCAAGGGTAGCGGTTTTACATTCCCTCTATAAGTGATATCTTATGATAAGTGTCGTTTTCTGTGTGGCTTATTTCTCTTAGAATCGTCGTACCTAAATCCACTCATCATGCTGCTACTAGCCTTATGACGTTGATTTCATGGCTGAGTGATATTCCATTGTACAAAAGGACCACAACTTCTTTATCCATTTTTCTCTTTCCTGGTATATTTAAGGTGTATCGAAGTGGAGGTTCTTGTCAACAGAGCAGCCCTAAACTTTGGGGTGCCTGTGCCTTGATGATTTTTAGTTTTCCCAATTTATACGCCCGTGAGTGGAAGTGCCCTATGCTGTCTAAGCTGAGTGTTTTCGATGTTTCAGGACACACCGTACACTTCTGCAGAGTGGCTGTTGGCAATTTACATCCCGCCCATCAGCGTAGCAAGGCTCCCGTTTCTCCATGGCCTGTCCTGCATTTCTGGTTTTGACACTTTATTCAGCATGGCCCTTTTGACCGATGGGAAGCGAGACTTCTTTGTAGCGCTGATTGGCCTTTCCAGGTTGCATGGTTGGCCAAAAAGGGCGTATGCGTTTTTTCCTGAATATATTCAGGAAAAAACGCATACGCCCTTTTTGGCCAAGGGCATCATTGTTGAGGTTTTGCCGCTTTTCCCGTGCTTTAAAGGCGATTCGAATCTACCTCCTGAAATCTGTTTCCTGCAATTCTGCCTTGCTTTCAAATCCTCTTCGTTGTCTTCCGTCAATATATTGGTGGACGACAGTTATCATTTACAACTCTGCATGTTTGTGAATTGCAGTGCCCCTGAGCTCCATTTTTCAACTCGCTTTCTTGGGAGCTGGCCGCAAAAGCGCAGGATTGCTTCAGGCCCTATTCTGGTCCCGGGCGGGAGGCTGAGCCTGTGGTTAATTCTTCTTCCTGATGGGAAAATAGTGTGACCTGTGCCTGTCCCAACACCTAGAGCTAGTGTCTCATTGGTTCCCCCTCTTCCCGTTCATCCTCAGGACAAATTCCAACCTGTACGGAACAGGAGGTTAAAGGTGCTGATACTCCAAGGAGGGAGATTGCTAGTAAAGCGGCTGGAATGGCGAACCCGAGCACAAGGAGATGAGAAATGAGGTGCGTTTTAGAAACCTTTCCCGATCACGCGGTGTACCATCTTCTGGGATTCTCATGCATGTTTACGATGTAGGAAGATGCCCTTGAACCTGGAGATTTGGGACCCATGGGATGGGTACCACGGAGGATTACTCTAAAGGGTCTGCGTTTGCTCACCCAACCTCACCAAACCTCTCAGCCCCAAGAGTGTCCACCCTTATGCCTCAATCAGCTGTGGGTCTAGATATGGTCAATCCAGGTGGCATCACAGCCCTTGAACGAATTTTGTAAGTATTTCTCTCTCTTTCACTGTCTTTGTTTCACGGGTTTTTAAAAGTAATTGATTTTTATAAAGGGGTTTAGCTGTTTTTTACTGCTGTGTTTATGCCGCTTTACACCCACTTGACTCACATACAGAGAGATATCAATACATAGGTTTTAAGATTCTTACTAGTCAGATATATTCTTGGGCGGTGAATAGGGGGTTTTGAGTCCAGATCACTGAGCAAGGAGTAGGTCTTGTCTATTACATATTGGGTTTATGGAACGGTCTCTGAGCTAATTTGAAACCCTTGTTTTATGCATCACCCCACCTCACCTTTCCCGTTAAGCAGCCATAGTGTGTTTTCTAAACGTGTGACTCTGTTCTGTTTTGTAATTCAGTTCAAGGGTAGCGGTTTTACATTCCCTCTATAAGTGATATCTTATGATAAGTGTCTTTTTCTGTGTGACTTATTTCACTTAGAATCGTCGTACCTAAATCCACTCATCATGCTGCTACTAGCCTTATGACGTTGATTTCATGGCTGAGTGATATTCCATTGTACATAAGGACCACAACTTCTTTATCCATTTTTCTCTTTCCTGGGATATTTAAGGTGTATCGAAGTGGAGGTTCTTGTCAACAGAGCAGCCCTAAACTTTGGGGTGCCTGTGCCTTGATGATTTTTAGTTTTCCCAATTTATACGCCCGTGAGTGGAAGTGCCCTATGCTGTCTAAGCTGAGTGTTTTCGATGTTTCAGGACACACCGTACACTTCTGCAGAGTGGCTGTTGGCAATTTACATCCCGCCCATCAGCGTAGCAAGGCTCCCGTTTCTCCATGGCCTGTCCTGCATTTCTGGTTTTGACACTTTATTCAGCATGGCCCTTTTGACCGATGGGAAGCGAGACTTCTTTGTAGCGCTGATTTGCCTTTCCAGGTTGCTTGGTTGGCCAAAAAGGGCGTATGCGTTTTTTCCTGAATATATTCAGGAAAAAACGCATACGCCCTTTTTGGCCAAGGGCATCATTGTCGAGGTTTTGCCGCTTTTCCCGTGCTTTAAAGGCGATTCGAATCTTCCTCCTGAAATCTGTTTCCTGCAATTCTGCCTTGCTTTCAAATCCTCTTTGTTGTCTTCCGTCAATATATTTGTGGACGAGAGTTATCATTTATAACTCTGCAGGTTTGTGAATTGCAGTGCCCCTGAGCTCCATTTTTCAACTCGCTTTCTTGGGAGCTGGCCGCAAAAGCGCAGGATTGCTTCAGGCCCTATTCTGGTCCCGGGCGGCAGGCTGAGCCTGTGGTTAATTCTTCTTCCTGATGGGAAAATAGAGTGACCTGTGCCTGTCCCAACACCTAGAGCTAGTGTCTCATTGGTTCCCCCTCTTCCCGTTCATCCTCAGGACAAATTGCAACCTGTACGGAACAGGAGGTTAAAGGTGCTGATTCTCCAAGGAGGGAGATTGCTAGTAAAGCGGCTGGAATGGCGAACCCGAGCACAAGGAGATGAGAAATGAGGTGCGTGTTAGAAACCTTTCCCGATCACACGGTGTACCATCTTCTGGGATTCTCATGCATGTTTTCGATGTAGGAAGATGCCCTTGAACCTGGAGATTTGGGACCCATGGGATGGGTACCACGCAGTATTACTCTAAAGGGTCTGCGTTTGCTCACCCAACCTCACCAAACCTCTCAGCCCCAAGAGTGTCCACCCTTATGCCTCAATCAGCTGTGGGTCTAGATATGGTCAATCCAGGTGGCATCACAGCCCTTGAACGAATTTTGTAAGAATTTCTCTCTCTTTCACTGTCTTTGTTTCACGGGTTTTTAAAAGTAATGGATTTTTATAAAGGGGTTTAGCTGTTTTTTACTGCTGTGTTTATGCCGCTTTACACCCACTTGACTCACATACAGAGAGATATCAATACATAGGTTTTAAGATTCTTACTAGTCAGATATATTCTTGGGCGGTGAATAGGGGGTTTTGAGTCCAGATCACTGAGCAAGGAGTAGGTCTTGTCTATTACATATTGGGTTTATGGAACGGTCTCTGAGCTAATTTGAAACCCTTGTTTTATGCATCACCCCACCTCACCTTTCCCGTTAAGCAGCCATAGTGTGTTTTCTAAACGTGTGACTCTGTTCTGTTTTGTAATTCAGTTCAAGGGTAGCGGTTTTACATTCCCTCTATAAGTGATATCTTATGATAAGTGTCTTTTTCTGTGTGACTTATTTCACTTAGAATCGTCGTACCTAAATCCACTCATCATGCTGCTACTAGCCTTATGACGTTGATTTCATGGCTGAGTGATATTCCATTGTACATAAGGACCACAACTTCTTTATCCATTTTTCTCTTTCCTGGGATATTTAAGGTGTATCGAAGTGGAGGTTCTTGTCAACAGAGCAGCCCTAAACTTTGGGGTGCCTGTGCCTTGATGATTTTTAGTTTTCCCAATTTATACGCCCGTGAGTGGAAGTGCCCTATGCTGTCTAAGCTGAGTGTTTTCGATGTTTCAGGACACACCGTACACTTCTGCAGAGTGGCTGTTGGCAATTTACATCCCGCCCATCAGCGTAGCAAGGCTCCCGTTTCTCCATGGCCTGTCCTGCATTTCTGGTTTTGACACTTTATTCAGCATGGCCCTTTTGACCGATGGGAAGCGAGACTTCTTTGTAGCGCTGATTTGCCTTTCCAGGTTGCTTGGTTGGCCAAAAAGGGCGTATGCGTTTTTTCCTGAATATATTCAGGAAAAAACGCATACGCCCTTTTTGGCCAAGGGCATCATTGTCGAGGTTTTGCCGCTTTTCCCGTGCTTTAAAGGCGATTCGAATCTTCCTCCTGAAATCTGTTTCCTGCAATTCTGCCTTGCTTTCAAATCCTCTTTGTTGTCTTCCGTCAATATATTTGTGGACGAGAGTTATCATTTATAACTCTGCAGGTTTGTGAATTGCAGTGCCCCTGAGCTCCATTTTTCAACTCGCTTTCTTGGGAGCTGGCCGCAAAAGCGCAGGATTGCTTCAGGCCCTATTCTGGTCCCGGGCGGCAGGCTGAGCCTGTGGTTAATTCTTCTTCCTGATGGGAAAATAGAGTGACCTGTGCCTGTCCCAACACCTAGAGCTAGTGTCTCATTGGTTCCCCCTCTTCCCGTTCATCCTCAGGACAAATTGCAACCTGTACGGAACAGGAGGTTAAAGGTGCTGATTCTCCAAGGAGGGAGATTGCTAGTAAAGCGGCTGGAATGGCGAACCCGAGCACAAGGAGATGAGAAATGAGGTGCGTGTTAGAAACCTTTCCCGATCACACGGTGTACCATCTTCTGGGATTCTCATGCATGTTTTCGATGTAGGAAGATGCCCTTGAACCTGGAGATTTGGGACCCATGGGATGGGTACCACGCAGTATTACTCTAAAGGGTCTGCGTTTGCTCACCCAACCTCACCAAACCTCTCAGCCCCAAGAGTGTCCACCCTTATGCCTCAATCAGCTGTGGGTCTAGATATGGTCAATCCAGGTGGCATCACAGCCCTTGAACGAATTTTGTAAGAATTTCTCTCTCTTTCACTGTCTTTGTTTCACGGGTTTTTAAAAGTAATGGATTTTTATAAAGGGGTTTAGCTGTTTTTTACTGCTGTGTTTATGCCGCTTTACACCCACTTGACTCACATACAGAGAGATATCAATACATAGGTTTTAAGATTCTTACTAGTCAGATATATTCTTGGGCGGTGAATAGGGGGTTTTGAGTCCAGATCACTGAGCAAGGAGTAGGTCTTGTCTATTACATATTGGGTTTATGGAACGGTCTCTGAGCTAATTTGAAACCCTTGTTTTATGCATCACCCCACCTCACCTTTCCCGTTAAGCAGCCATAGTGTGTTTTCTAAACGTGTGACTCTGTTCTGTTTTGTAATTCAGTTCAAGGGTAGCGGTTTTACATTCCCTCTATAAGTGATATCTTATGATAAGTGTCGTTTTCTGTGTGGCTTATTTCACTTAGAATCGTCGTACCTAAATCCACTCATCATGCTGCTACTAGCCTTATGACGTTGATTTCATGGCTGAGTGATATTCCATTGTACAAAAGGACCACAACTTCTTTATCCATTTTTCTCTTTCCTGGGATATTTAAGGTGTAACGAAGTGGAGGTTCTTGTCAACAGAGCAGCCCTAAACTTTGGGGTGCCTGTGCCTTGCTGATTTTTAGTTTTCCCAATTTATACGCCCGTGAGTGGAAGTGCCCTATGCTCTCTAAGCTGAGTGTTTTCGATGTTTCAGGACACACCGTACACTTCTGCAGAGTGGCTGTTGGCAATTTACATCCCGCCCATCAGCGTAGCAAGGCTCCCGTTTCTCCATGGCCTGTCCTGCATTTCTGGTTTTGACACTTTATTCAGCATGGCCCTTTTGACCGATGGGAAGCGAGACTTCTTTGTAGCGCTGATTTGCCTTTCCAGGTTGCTTGGTTGGCCAAAAAGGGCGTATGCGTTTTTTCCTGAATATATTCAGGAAAAAACGCATACGCCCTTTTTGGCCAAGGGCATCATTGTCGAGGTTTTGCCGCTTTTCCCGTGCTTTAAAGGCGATTCGAATCTTCCTCCTGAAATCTGTTTCCTGCAATTCTGCCTTGCTTTCAAATCCTCTTTGTTGTCTTCCGTCAATATATTTGTGGACGAGAGTTATCATTTATAACTCTGCAGGTTTGTGAATTGCAGTGCCCCTGAGCTCCATTTTTCAACTCGCTTTCTTGGGAGCTGGCCGCAAAAGCGCAGGATTGCTTCAGGCCCTATTCTGGTCCCGGGCGGCAGGCTGAGCCTGTGGTTAATTCTTCTTCCTGATGGGAAAATAGAGTGACCTGTGCCTGTCCCAACACCTAGAGCTAGTGTCTCATTGGTTCCCCCTCTTCCCGTTCATCCTCAGGACAAATTGCAACCTGTACGGAACAGGAGGTTAAAGGTGCTGATTCTCCAAGGAGGGAGATTGCTAGTAAAGCGGCTGGAATGGCGAACCCGAGCACAAGGAGATGAGAAATGAGGTGCGTGTTAGAAACCTTTCCCGATCACACGGTGTACCATCTTCTGGGATTCTCATGCATGTTTTCGATGTAGGAAGATGCCCTTGAACCTGGAGATTTGGGACCCATGGGATGGGTACCACGCAGTATTACTCTAAAGGGTCTGCGTTTGCTCACCCAACCTCACCAAACCTCTCAGCCCCAAGAGTGTCCACCCTTATGCCTCAATCAGCTGTGGGTCTAGATATGGTCAATCCAGGTGGCATCACAGCCCTTGAACGAATTTTGTAAGAATTTCTCTCTCTTTCACTGTCTTTGTTTCACGGGTTTTTAAAAGTAATGGATTTTTATAAAGGGGTTTAGCTGTTTTTTACTGCTGTGTTTATGCCGCTTTACACCCACTTGACTCACATACAGAGAGATATCAATACATAGGTTTTAAGATTCTTACTAGTCAGATATATTCTTGGGCGGTGAATAGGGGGTTTTGAGTCCAGATCACTGAGCAAGGAGTAGGTCTTGTCTATTACATATTGGGTTTATGGAACGGTCTCTGAGCTAATTTGAAACCCTTGTTTTATGCATCACCCCACCTCACCTTTCCCGTTAAGCAGCCATAGCGTGTTTTCTAAACGTGTGACTCTGTTCTGTTTTGTAATTCAGTTCAAGGGTAGCGGTTTTACATTCCCTCTATAAGTGATATCTTATGATAAGTGTCGTTTTCTGTGTGGCTTATTTCTCTTAGAATCGTCGTACCTAAATCCACTCATGCTGCTACTAGCCTTATGACGTTGATTTCATGGCTGAGTGATATTCCATTGTACAAAAGGACCACAACTTCTTTATCCATTTTTCTCTTTCCTGGGATATTTAAGGTGTATCGAAGTGGAGGTTCTTGTCAACAGAGCAGCCCTAAACTTTGGGGTGCCTGTGCCTTGATGATTTTTAGTTTTCCCAATTTATACGCCCGTGAGTGGAAGTGCCCTATGCTCTCTAAGCTGAGTGTTTTCGATGTTTCAGGACACACCGTACACTTCTGCAGAGTGGCTGTTGGCAATTTACATCCCGCCCATCAGCGTAGCAAGGCTCCCGTTTCTCCATGGCCTGTCCTGCATTTCTGGTTTTGACACTTTATTCAGCATGGCCCTTTTGACCGATGGGAAGCGAGACTTCTTTGTAGCGCTGATTGGCCTTTCCAGGTTGCATGGTTGGCCAAAAAGGGCGTATGCGTTTTTTCCTGAATATATTCAGGAAAAAACGCATACGCCCTTTTTGGCCAAGGGCATCATTGTTGAGGTTTTGCCGCTTTTCCCGTGCTTTAAAGGCGATTCGAATCTACCTCCTGAAATCTGTTTCCTGCAATTCTGCCTTGCTTTCAAATCCTCTTCGTTGTCTTCCGTCAATATATTGGTGGACGACAGTTATCATTTACAACTCTGCATGTTTGTGAATTGCAGTGCCCCTGAGCTCCATTTTTCAACTCGCTTTCTTGGGAGCTGGCCGCAAAAGCGCAGGATTGCTTCAGGCCCTATTCTGGTCCCGGGGGGGAGGCTGAGCCTGTGGTTAATTCTTCTTCCTGATGGGAAAATAGTGTGACCTGTGCCTGTCCCAACACCTAGAGCTAGTGTCTCATTGGTTCCCCCTCTTCCCGTTCATCCTCAGGACAAATTCCAACCTGTACGGAACAGGAGGTTAAAGGTGCTGATACTCCAAGGAGGGAGATTGCTAGTAAAGCGGCTGGAATGGCGAACCCGAGCACAAGGAGATGAGAAATGAGGTGCGTTTTAGAAACCTTTCCCGATCACACGGTGTACCATCTTCTGGGATTCTCATGCATGTTTACGATGTAGGAAGATGCCCTTGAACCTGGAGATTTGGGACCCATGGGATGGGTACCACGGAGGATTACTCTAAAGGGTCTGCGTTTGCTCACCCAACCTCACCAAACCTCTCAGCCCCAAGAGTGTCCACCCTTATGCCTCAATCAGCTGTGGGTCTAGATATGGTCAATCCAGGTGGCATCACAGCCCTTGAACGAATTTTGTAAGTATTTCTCTCTCTTTCACTGTCTTTGTTTCATGGGTTTTTAAAAGTAATTGATTTTTATAAAGGGGTTTAGCTGTTTTTTACTGCTGTGTTTATGCCGCTTTACACCCACTTGACTCACATACAGAGAGATATCAATACATAGGTTTTAAGATTCTTACTAGTCAGATATATTCTTGGGCGGTGAATAGGGGGTTTTGAGTCCAGATCACTGAGCAAGGAGTAGGTCTTGTCTATTACATATTGGGTTTATGGAACGGTCTCTGAGCTAATTTGAAACCCTTGTTTTATGCATCACCCCACCTCACCTTTCCCGTTAAGCAGCCATAGTGTGTTTTCTAAACGTGTGACTCTGTTCTGTTTTGTAATTCAGTTCAAGGGTAGCGGTTTTACATTCCCTCTATAAGTGATATCTTATGATAAGTGTCTTTTTCTGTGTGACTTATTTCACTTAGAATCGTCGTACCTAAATCCACTCATCATGCTGCTACTAGCCTTATGACGTTGATTTCATGGCTGAGTGATATTCCATTGTACATAAGGACCACAACTTCTTTATCCATTTTTCTCTTTCCTGGGATATTTAAGGTGTATCGAAGTGGAGGTTCTTGTCAACAGAGCAGCCCTAAACTTTGGGGTGCCTGTGCCTTGATGATTTTTAGTTTTCCCAATTTATACGCCCGTGAGTGGAAGTGCCCTATGCTGTCTAAGCTGAGTTTTTTCGATGTTTCAGGACACACCGTACACTTCTGCAGAGTGGCTGTTGGCAATTTACATCCCGCCCATCAGCGTAGCAAGGCTCCCGTTTCTCCATGGCCTGTCCTGCATTTCTGGTTTTGACACTTTATTCAGCATGGCCCTTTTGACCGATGGGAAGCGAGACTTCTTTGTAGCGCTGATTTGCCTTTCCAGGTTGCTTGGTTGGCCAAAAAGGGCGTATGCGTTTTTTCCTGAATATATTCAGGAAAAAACGCATACGCCCTTTTTGGCCAAGGGCATCATTGTCGAGGTTTTGCCGCTTTTCCCGTGCTTTAAAGGCGATTCGAATCTTCCTCCTGAAATCTGTTTCCTGCAATTCTGCCTTGCTTTCAAATCCTCTTTGTTGTCTTCCGTCAATATATTTGTGGACGAGAGTTATCATTTATAACTCTGCAGGTTTGTGAATTGCAGTGCCCCTGAGCTCCATTTTTCAACTCGCTTTCTTGGGAGCTGGCCGCAAAAGCGCAGGATTGCTTCAGGCCCTATTCTGGTCCCGGGCGGCAGGCTGAGCCTGTGGTTAATTCTTCTTCCTGATGGGAAAATAGAGTGACCTGTGCCTGTCCCAACACCTAGAGCTAGTGTCTCATTGGTTCCCCCTCTTCCCGTTCATCCTCAGGACAAATTGCAACCTGTACGGAACAGGAGGTTAAAGGTGCTGATTCTCCAAGGAGGGAGATTGCTAGTAAAGCGGCTGGAATGGCGAACCCGAGCACAAGGAGATGAGAAATGAGGTGCGTGTTAGAAACCTTTCCCGATCACACGGTGTACCATCTTCTGGGATTCTCATGCATGTTTTCGATGTAGGAAGATGCCCTTGAACCTGGAGATTTGGGACCCATGGGATGGGTACCACGCAGTATTACTCTAAAGGGTCTGCGTTTGCTCACCCAACCTCACCAAACCTCTCAGCCCCAAGAGTGTCCACCCTTATGCCTCAATCAGCTGTGGGTCTAGATATGGTCAATCCAGGTGGCATCACAGCCCTTGAACGAATTTTGTAAGAATTTCTCTCTCTTTCACTGTCTTTGTTTCACGGGTTTTTAAAAGTAATGGATTTTTATAAAGGGGTTTAGCTGTTTTTTACTGCTGTGTTTATGCCGCTTTACACCCACTTGACTCACATACAGACAGATATCAATACATAGGTTTTAAGATTCTTACTAGTCAGATATATTCTTGGGCGGTGAATAGGGGGTTTTGAGTCCAGATCACTGAGCAAGGAGTAGGTCTTGTCTATTACATATTGGGTTTATGGAACGGTCTCTGAGCTAATTTGAAACCCTTGTTTTATGCATCACCCCACCTCACCTTTCCCGTTAAGCAGCCATAGTGTGTTTTCTAAACGTGTGACTCTGTTCTGTTTTGTAATTCAGTTCAAGGGTAGCGGTTTTACATTCCCTCTATAAGTGATATCTTATGATAAGTGTCGTTTTCTGTGTGGCTTATTTCACTTAGAATCGTCGTACCTAAATCCACTCATCATGCTGCTACTAGCCTTATGACGTTGATTTCATGGCTGAGTGATATTCCATTGTACAAAAGGACCACAACTTCTTTATCCATTTTTCTCTTTCCTGGGATATTTAAGGTGTAACGAAGTGGAGGTTCTTGTCAACAGAGCAGCCCTAAACTTTGGGGTGCCTGTGCCTTGCTGATTTTTAGTTTTCCCAATTTATACGCCCGTGAGTGGAAGTGCCCTATGCTCTCTAAGCTGAGTGTTTTCGATGTTTCAGGACACACCGTACACTTCTGCAGAGTGGCTGTTGGCAATTTACATCCCGCCCATCAGCGTAGCAAGGCTCCCGTTTCTCCATGGCCTGTCCTGCATTTCTGGTTTTGACACTTTATTCAGCATGGCCCTTTTGACCGATGGGAAGCGAGACTTCTTTGTAGCGCTGATTTGCCTTTCCAGGTTGCTTGGTTGGCCAAAAAGGGCGTATGCGTTTTTTCCTGAATATATTCAGGAAAAAACGCATACGCCCTTTTTGGCCAAGGGCATCATTGTCGAGGTTTTGCCGCTTTTCCCGTGCTTTAAAGGCGATTCGAATCTTCCTCCTGAAATCTGTTTCCTGCAATTCTGCCTTGCTTTCAAATCCTCTTTGTTGTCTTCCGTCAATATATTTGTGGACGAGAGTTATCATTTATAACTCTGCAGGTTTGTGAATTGCAGTGCCCCTGAGCTCCATTTTTCAACTCGCTTTCTTGGGAGCTGGCCGCAAAAGCGCAGGATTGCTTCAGGCCCTATTCTGGTCCCGGGCGGCAGGCTGAGCCTGTGGTTAATTCTTCTTCCTGATGGGAAAATAGAGTGACCTGTGCCTGTCCCAACACCTAGAGCTAGTGTCTCATTGGTTCCCCCTCTTCCCGTTCATCCTCAGGACAAATTGCAACCTGTACGGAACAGGAGGTTAAAGGTGCTGATTCTCCAAGGAGGGAGATTGCTAGTAAAGCGGCTGGAATGGCGAACCCGAGCACAAGGAGATGAGAAATGAGGTGCGTGTTAGAAACCTTTCCCGATCACACGGTGTACCATCTTCTGGGATTCTCATGCATGTTTTCGATGTAGGAAGATGCCCTTGAACCTGGAGATTTGGGACCCATGGGATGGGTACCACGCAGTATTACTCTAAAGGGTCTGCGTTTGCTCACCCAACCTCACCAAACCTCTCAGCCCCAAGAGTGTCCACCCTTATGCCTCAATCAGCTGTGGGTCTAGATATGGTCAATCCAGGTGGCATCACAGCCCTTGAACGAATTTTGTAAGAATTTCTCTCTCTTTCACTGTCTTTGTTTCACGGGTTTTTAAAAGTAATGGATTTTTATAAAGGGGTTTAGCTGTTTTTTACTGCTGTGTTTATGCCGCTTTACACCCACTTGACTCACATACAGAGAGATATCAATACATAGGTTTTAAGATTCTTACTAGTCAGATATATTCTTGGGCGGTGAATAGGGGGTTTTGAGTCCAGATCACTGAGCAAGGAGTAGGTCTTGTCTATTACATATTGGGTTTATGGAACGGTCTCTGAGCTAATTTGAAACCCTTGTTTTATGCATCACCCCACCTCACCTTTCCCGTTAAGCAGCCATAGCGTGTTTTCTAAACGTGTGACTCTGTTCTGTTTTGTAATTCAGTTCAAGGGTAGCGGTTTTACATTCCCTCTATAAGTGATATCTTATGATAAGTGTCGTTTTCTGTGTGGCTTATTTCACTTAGAATCGTCGTACCTAAATCCACTCATGCTGCTACTAGCCTTATGACGTTGATTTCATGGCTGAGTGATATTCCATTGTACAAAAGGACCACAACTTCTTTATCCATTTTTCTCTTTCCTGGGATATTTAAGGTGTAACGAAGTGGAGGTTCTTGTCAACAGAGCAGCCCTAAACTTTGGGGTGCCTGTGCCTTGCTGATTTTTAGTTTTCCCAATTTATACGCCCGTGAGTGGAAGTGCCCTATGCTCTCTAAGCTGAGTGTTTTCGATGTTTCAGGACACACCGTACACTTCTGCAGAGTGGCTGTTGGCAATTTACATCCCGCCCATCAGCGTAGCAAGGCTCCCGTTTCTCCATGGCCTGTCCTGCATTTCTGGTTTTGACACTTTATTCAGCATGGCCCTTTTGACCGATGGGAAGCGAGACTTCTTTGTAGCGCTGATTTGCCTTTCCAGGTTGCTTGGTTGGCCAAAAAGGGCGTATGCGTTTTTTCCTGAATATATTCAGGAAAAAACGCATACGCCCTTTTTGGCCAAGGGCATCATTGTCGAGGTTTTGCCGCTTTTCCCGTGCTTTAAAGGCGATTCGAATCTTCCTCCTGAAATCTGTTTCCTGCAATTCTGCCTTGCTTTCAAATCCTCTTTGTTGTCTTCCGTCAATATATTTGTGGACGAGAGTTATCATTTATAACTCTGCAGGTTTGTGAATTGCAGTGCCCCTGAGCTCCATTTTTCAACTCGCTTTCTTGGGAGCTGGCCGCAAAAGCGCAGGATTGCTTCAGGCCCTATTCTGGTCCCGGGCGGCAGGCTGAGCCTGTGGTTAATTCTTCTTCCTGATGGGAAAATAGAGTGACCTGTGCCTGTCCCAACACCTAGAGCTAGTGTCTCATTGGTTCCCCCTCTTCCCGTTCATCCTCAGGACAAATTGCAACCTGTACGGAACAGGAGGTTAAAGGTGCTGATTCTCCAAGGAGGGAGATTGCTAGTAAAGCGGCTGGAATGGCGAACCCGAGCACAAGGAGATGAGAAATGAGGTGCGTGTTAGAAACCTTTCCCGATCACACGGTGTACCATCTTCTGGGATTCTCATGCATGTTTTCGATGTAGGAAGATGCCCTTGAACCTGGAGATTTGGGACCCATGGGATGGGTACCACGCAGTATTACTCTAAAGGGTCTGCGTTTGCTCACCCAACCTCACCAAACCTCTCAGCCCCAAGAGTGTCCACCCTTATGCCTCAATCAGCTGTGGGTCTAGATATGGTCAATCCAGGTGGCATCACAGCCCTTGAACGAATTTTGTGAGAATTTCTCTCTCTTGCACTGTCTTTGTTTCACGGGTTTTTAAAAGTAATTGATTTTTATAAAGGGGTTTAGCTGTTTTTTACTGCTGTGTTTATGCCGCTTTACACCCACTTGACTCACATACAGAGAGATATCAATACATAGGTTTTAAGATTCTTACTAGTCAGATATATTCTTGGGCGGTGAATAGGGGGTTTTGAGTCCAGATCACTGAGCAAGGAGTAGGTCTTGTCTATTACATATTGGGTTTATGGAACGGTCTCTGAGCTAATTTGAAACCCTTGTTTTATGCATCACCCCACCTCACCTTTCCCGTTAAGCAGCCATAGTGTGTTTTCTAAACGTGTGACTCTGTTCTGTTTTGTAATTCAGTCCAAGGGTAGCGGTTTTACATTCCCTCTATAAGTGATATCTTATGATAAGTGTCGTTTTCTGTGTGGCTTATTTCTCTTAGAATCGTCGTACCTAAATCCACTCATCATGCTGCTACTAGCCTTATGACGTTGATTTCATGGCTGAGTGATATTCCATTGTACAAAAGGACCACAACTTCTTTATCCATTTTTCTCTTTCCTGGGATATTTAAGGTGTAACGAAGTGGAGGTTCTTGTCAACAGAGCAGCCCTAAACTTTGGGGTGCCTGTGCCTTGCTGATTTTTAGTTTTCCCAATTTATACGCCCGTGAGTGGAAGTGCCCTATGCTCTCTAAGCTGAGTGTTTTCGATGTTTCAGGACACACCGTACACTTCTGCAGAGTGGCTGTTGGCAATTTACATCCCGCCCATCAGCGTAGCAAGGCTCCCGTTTCTCCATGGCCTGTCCTGCATTTCTGGTTTTGACACTTTATTCAGCATGGCCCTTTTGACCGATGGGAAGCGAGACTTCTTTGTAGCGCTGATTTGCCTTTCCAGGTTGCTTGGTTGCCCAAAAGGGGTGTATGCGTTTTTTCCTGAATATATTCAGGAAAAAACGCATACGCCCTTTTTGGCCAAGGGCATCATTGTCGAGGTTTTGCCGCTTTTCCCGTGCTTTAAAGGCGATTCGAATCTACCTCCTGAAATCTGTTTCCTGCAATTCTGCCTTGCTTTCAAATCCTCTTCGTTGTCTTCCGTCAATATATTTGTGGACGAGAGTTATCATTTATAACTTTGCAGGTTTGTGAATTGCAGTGCCCCTGAGCTCCATTTTTCAACTCGCTTTCTTGGGAGCTGGCCGCAAAAGCGCAGGATTGCTTCAGGCCCTATTCTGGTCCCGGGCGGCAGGCTGAGCCTGTGGTTAATTCTTCTTCCTGATGGGAAAATAGAGTGACCTGTGCCTGTCCCAACACCTAGAGCTAGTGTCTCATTGGTTCCCCCTCTTCCCGTTCATCCTCAGGACAAATTGCAACCTGTACGGAACAGGAGGTTAAAGGTGCTGATTCTCCAAGGAGGGAGATTGCTAGTAAAGCGGCTGGAATGGCGAACCCGAGCACAAGGATATGAGAAATGAGGTGCGTGTTAGAAACCTTTCCCGATCACACGGTGTACCATCTTCTGGGATTCTCATGCATGTTTTCGATGTAGGAAGATGCCCTTGAACCTGGAGATTTGGGACCCATGGGATGGGTACCACGCAGTATTACTCTAAAGGGTCTGCGTTTGCTCACCCAACCTCACCAAACCTCTCAGCCCCAAGAGTGTCCACCCTTATGCCTCAATCAGCTGTGGGTCTAGATATGGTCAATCCAGGTGGCATCACAGCCCTTGAACGAATTTTGTAAGAATTTCTCTCTCTTTCACTGTCTTTGTTTCACGGGTTTTTAAAAGTAATTGATTTTTATAAAGGGGTTTAGCTGTTTTTTACTGCTGTGTTTATGCCGCTTTACACCCACTTGACTCACATACAGAGAGATATCAATACATAGGTTTTAAGATTCTTACTAGTCAGATATATTCTTGGGCGGTGAATAGGGGGTTTTGAGTCCAGATCACTGAGCAAGGAGTAGGTCTTGTCTATTACCTATTGGGTTTATGGAACGGTCTCTGAGCTAATTTGAAACCCTTGTTTTATGCATCACCCCACCTCACCTTTCCCGTTAAGCAGCCATAGTGTGTTTTCTAAACGTGTGACTCTGTTCTGTTTTGTAATTCAGTTCAAGGGTAGCGGTTTTACATTTCCTCTATAAGTGATATCTTATGATAAGTGTCGTTTTCTGTGTGGCTTATTTCACTTAGAATCGTCGTACCTAAATCCACTCATCATGCTGCTACTAGCCTTATGACGTTGATTTCATGGCTGAGTGATATTCCATTGTACAAAAGGACCACAACTTCTTTATCCATTTTTCTCTTTCCTGGGATATTTAAGGTGTAACGAAGTGGAGGTTCTTGTCAACAGAGCAGCCCTAAACTTTGGGGTGCCTGTGCCTTGCTGATTTTTAGTTTTCCCAATTTATACGCCCGTGAGTGGAAGTGCCCTATGCTCTCTAAGCTGAGTGTTTTCGATGTTTCAGGACACACCGTACACTTCTGCAGAGTGGCTGTTGGCAATTTACATCCCGCCCATCAGCGTAGCAAGGCTCCCGTTTCTCCATGGCCTGTCCTGCATTTCTGGTTTTGACACTTTATTCAGCATGGCCCTTTTGACCGATGGGAAGCGAGACTTCTTTGTAGCGCTGATTTGCCTTTCCAGGTTGCTTGGTTGGCCAAAAAGGGCGTATGCGTTTTTTCCTGAATATATTCAGGAAAAAACGCATACGCCCTTTTTGGCCAAGGGCATCATTGTCGAGGTTTTGCCGCTTTTCCCGTGCTTTAAAGGCGATTCGAATCTTCCTCCTGAAATCTGTTTCCTGCAATTCTGCCTTGCTTTCAAATCCTCTTTGTTGTCTTCCGTCAATATATTTGTGGACGAGAGTTATCATTTATAACTCTGCAGGTTTGTGAATTGCAGTTCCCCTGAGCTCCATTTTTCAACTCGCTTTCTTGGGAGCTGGCCGCAAAAGCGCAGGATTGCTTCAGGCCCTATTCTGGTCCCGGGCGGCAGGCTGAGCCTGTGGTTAATTCTTCTTCCTGATGGGAAAATAGAGTGACCTGTGCCTGTCCCAACACCTAGAGCTAGTGTCTCATTGGTTCCCCCTCTTCCCGTTCATCCTCAGGACAAATTGCAACCTGTACGGAACAGGAGGTTAAAGGTGCTGATTCTCCAAGGAGGGAGATTGCTAGTAAAGCGGCTGGAATGGCGAACCCGAGCACAAGGAGATGAGAAATGAGGTGCGTGTTAGAAACCTTTCCCGATCACACGGTGTACCATCTTCTGGGATTCTCATGCATGTTTTCGATGTAGGAAGATGCCCTTGAACCTGGAGATTTGGGACCCATGGGATGGGTACCACGCAGTATTACTCTAAAGGGTCTGCGTTTGCTCACCCAACCTCACCAAACCTCTCAGCCCCAAGAGTGTCCACCCTTATGCCTCAATCAGCTGTGGGTCTAGATATGGTCAATCCAGGTGGCATCACAGCCCTTGAACGAATTTTGTAAGAATTTCTCTCTCTTTCACT
Source organism: Balaenoptera borealis (assembly GCF_965194805.1). Lineage (NCBI taxonomy): Eukaryota > Metazoa > Chordata > Mammalia > Artiodactyla > Balaenopteridae > Balaenoptera > Balaenoptera borealis. Next base: position 48,185 of record NW_028122818.1, on the reverse strand, counting down.
GTCTTTGTTTCACGGGTTTTTAAAAGTAATTGATTTTTATAAAGGGGTTTAGCTGTTTTTTACTGCTGTGTTTATGCCGCTTTACACCCACTTGACTCACATACAGAGAGATATCAATACATAGGTTTTAAGATTCTTACTAGTCAGATATATTCTCGGGCGGTGAATAGGGGGTTTTGAGTCCAGATCACTGAGCAAGGAGTAGGTCTTGTCTATTACATATTGGGTTTATGGAACGGTCTCTGAGCTAATTTGAAACCCTTGTTTTATGCATCACCCCACCTCACCTTTCCCGTTAAGCAGCCATAGTGAGTTTTCTAAACGTGTGACTCTGTTCTGTTTTGTAATTCAGTTCAAGGGTAGCGGTTTTACATTCCCTCTATAAGTGATATCTTATGATAAGTGTCGTTTTCTGTGTGGCTTATTTCACTTAGAATCGTCGTACCTAAATCCACTCATCATGCTGCTACTAGCCTTATGACGTTGATTTCATGGCTGAGTGATATTCCATTGTACAAAAGGACCACAACTTCTTTATCCATTTTTCTCTTTCCTGGGATATTTAAGGTGTAACGAAGTGGAGGTTCTTGTCAACAGAGCAGCCCTAAACTTTGGGGTGCCTGTGCCTTGCTGATTTTTAGTTTTCCCAATTTATACGCCCGTGAGAGGAAGTGCCCTATGCTCTCTAAGCTGAGTGTTTTCGATGTTTCAGGACACACCGTACACTTCTGCAGAGTGGCTGTTGGCAATTTACATCCCGCCCATCAGCGTAGCAAGGCTCCCGTTTCTCCATGGCCCGTCCTGCATTTCTGGTTTTGACACTTTATTCAGCATGGCCCTTTTGACCGATGGGAAGCGAGACTTCTTTGTAGCGCTGATTTGCCTTTCCAGGTTGCTTGGTTGGCCAAAAAGGGCGTATGCGTTTTTTCCTGAATATATTCAGGAAAAAACGCATACGCCCTTTTTGGCCAAGGGCATCATTGTCGAGGTTTTGCCGCTTTTCCCGTGCTTTAAAGGCGATTCGAATCTTCCTCCTGAAATCTGTTTCCTGCAATTCTGCCTTGCTTTCAAATCCTCTTTGTTGTCTTCCGTCAATATATTTGTGGACGAGAGTTATCATTTATAACTCTGCAGGTTTGTGAATTGCAGTGCCCCTGAGCTCCATTTTTCAACTCGCTTTCTTGGGAGCTGGCCGCAAAAGCGCAGGATTGCTTCAGGCCCTATTCTGGTCCCGGGCGGCAGGCTGAGCCTGTGGTTAATTCTTCTTCCTGATGGGAAAATAGAGTGACCTGTGCCTGTCCCAACACCTAGAGCTAGTGTCTCATTGGTTCCCCCTCTTCCCGTTCATCCTCAGGACAAATTGCAACCTGTACGGAACAGGAGGTTAAAGGTGCTGATTCTCCAAGGAGGGAGATTGCTAGTAAAGCGGCTGGAATGGCGAACCCGAGCACAAGGAGATGAGAAATGAGGTGCGTGTTAGAAACCTTTCCCGATCACACGGTGTACCATCTTCTGGGATTCTCATGCATGTTTTCGATGTAGGAAGATGCCCTTGAACCTGGAGATTTGGGACCCATGGGATGGGTACCACGCAGTATTACTCTAAAGGGTCTGCGTTTGCTCACCCAACCTCACCAAACCTCTCAGCCCCAAGAGTGTCCACCCTTATGCCTCAATCAGCTGTGGGTCTAGATATGGTCAATCCAGGTGGCATCACAGCCCTTGAACGAATTTTGTAAGAATTTCTCTCTCTTTCACTGTCTTTGTTTCACGGGTTTTTAAAAGTAATTGATTTTTATAAAGGGGTTTAGCTGTTTTTTACTGCTGTGTTTATGCCGCTTTACACCCACTTGACTCACATACAGAGAGATATCAATACATAGGTTTTAAGATTCTTACTAGTCAGATATATTCTTGGGCGGTGAATAGGGGGTTTTGAGTCCAGATCACTGAGCAAGGAGTAGGTCTTGTCTATTACATATTGGGTTTATGGAACGGTCTCTGAGCTAATTTGAAACCCTTGTTTTATGCATCACCCCACCTCACCTTTCCCGTTAAGCAGCCATAGTGTGTTTTCTAAACGTGTGACTCTGTTCTGTTTTGTAATTCAGTTCAAGGGTAGCGGTTTTACATTCCCTCTATAAGTGATATCTTATGATAAGTGTCGTTTTCTGTGTGGCTTATTTCACTTAGAATCGTCGTACCTAAATCCACTCATCATGCTGCTACTAGCCTTATGACGTTGATTTCATGGCTGAGTGATATTCCATTGTACAAAAGGACCACAACTTCTTTATCCATTTTTCTCTTTCCTGGGATATTTAAGGTGTAACGAAGTGGAGGTTCTTGTCAACAGAGCAGCCCTAAACTTTGGGGTGCCTGTGCCTTGCTGATTTTTAGTTTTCCCAATTTATACGCCCGTGAGTGGAAGTGCCCTATGCTCTCTAAGCTGAGTGTTTTCGATGAATCAGGACACACCGTACACTTCTGCAGAGTGGCTGTTGGCAATTTACATCCCGCCCATCAGCGTAGCAAGGCTCCCGTTTCTCCATGGCCTGTCCTGCATTTCTGGTTTTGACACTTTATTCAGCATGGCCCTTTTGACCGATGGGAAGCGAAACTTCTTTGTAGCGCTGATTTGCCTTTCCAGGTTGCTTGGTTGGCCAAAAAGGGCGTATGCGTTTTTTCCTGAATATATTCAGGAAAAAACGCATACGCCCTTTTTGGCCAAGGGCATCATTGTCGAGGTTTTGCCGCTTTTCCCGTGCTTTAAAGGCGATTCGAATCTTCCTCCTGAAATCTGTTTCCTGCAATTCTGCCTTGCTTTCAAATCCTCTTTGTTGTCTTCCGTCAATATATTTGTGGACGAGAGTTATCATTTATAACTCTGCAGGTTTGTGAATTGCAGTGCCCCTGAGCTCCATTTTTCAACTCGCTTTCTTGGGAGCTGGCCGCAAAAGCGCAGGATTGCTTCAGGCCCTATTCTGGTCCCGGGCGGCAGGCTGAGCCTGTGGTTAATTCTTCTTCCTGATGGGAAAATAGAGTGACCTGTGCCTGTCCCAACACCTAGAGCTAGTGTCTCATTGGTTCCCCCTCTTCCCGTTCATCCTCAGGACAAATTGCAACCTGTACGGAACAGGAGGTTAAAGGTGCTGATTCTCCAAGGAGGGAGATTGCTAGTAAAGCGGCTGGAATGGCGAACCCGAGCACAAGGAGATGAGAAATGAGGTGCGTGTTAGAAACCTTTCCCGATCACACGGTGTACCATCTTCTGGGATTCTCATGCATGTTTTCGATGTAGGAAGATGCCCTTGAACCTGGAGATTTGGGACCCATGGGTTGGGTACCACGCAGTATTACTCTAAAGGGTCTGCGTTTGCTCACCCAACCTCACCAAACCTCTCAGCCCCAAGAGTGTCCACCCTTATGCCTCAATCAGCTGTGGGTCTAGATATGGTCAATCCAGGTGGCATCACAGCCCTTGAACGAATTTTGTAAGAATTTCTCTCTCTTTCACTGTCTTTGTTTCACGGGTTTTTAAAAGTAATTGATTTTTATAAAGGGGTTTAGCTGTTTTTTACTGCTGTGTTTATGCCGCTTTACACCCACTTGACTCACATACAGACAGATATCAATACATAGGTTTTAAGATTCTTACTAGTCAGATATATTCTTGGGCGGTGAATAGGGGGTTTTGAGTCCAGATCACTGAGCAAGGAGTAGGTCTTGTCTATTACATATTGGGTTTATGGAACGGTCTCTGAGCTAATTTGAAACCCTTGTTTTATGCATCACCCCACCTCACCTTTCCCGTTAAGCAGCCATAGTGTGTTTTCTAAACGTGTGACTCTGTTCTGTTTTGTAATTCAGTTCAAGGGTAGCGGTTTTACATTCCCTCTATAAGTGATATCTTATGATAAGTGTCGTTTTCTGTGTGGCTTATTTCTCTTAGAATCGTCGTACCTAAATCCACTCATCATGCTGCTACTAGCCTTATGACGTTGATTTCATGGCTGAGTGATATTCCATTGTACAAAAGGACCACAACTTCTTTATCCATTTTTCTCTTTCCTGGGATATTTAAGGTGTAACGAAGTGGAGGTTCTTGTCAACAGAGCAGCCCTAAACTTTGGGGTGCCTGTGCCTTGCTGATTTTTAGTTTTCCCAATTTATACGCCCGTGAGTGGAAGTGCCCTATGCTCTCTAAGCTGAGTGTTTTCGATGAATCAGGACACACCGTACACTTCTGCAGAGTGGCTGTTGGCAATTTACATCCCGCCCATCAGCGTAGCAAGGCTCCCGTTTCTCCATGGCCTGTCCTGCATTTCTGGTTTTGACACTTTATTCAGCATGGCCCTTTTGACCGATGGGAAGCGAAACTTCTTTGTAGCGCTGATTTGCCTTTCCAGGTTGCTTGGTTGGCCAAAAAGGGCGTATGCGTTTTTTCCTGAATATATTCAGGAAAAAACGCATACGCCCTTTTTGGCCAAGGGCATCATTGTCGAGGTTTTGCCGCTTTTCCCGTGCTTTAAAGGCGATTCGAATCTTCCTCCTGAAATCTGTTTCCTGCAATTCTGCCTTGCTTTCAAATCCTCTTTGTTGTCTTCCGTCAATATATTTGTGGACGAGAGTTATCATTTATAACTCTGCAGGTTTGTGAATTGCAGTGCCCCTGAGCTCCATTTTTCAACTCGCTTTCTTGGGAGCTGGCCGCAAAAGCGCAGGATTGCTTCAGGCCCTATTCTGGTCCCGGGCGGCAGGCTGAGCCTGTGGTTAATTCTTCTTCCTGATGGGAAAATAGAGTGACCTGTGCCTGTCCCAACACCTAGAGCTAGTGTCTCATTGGTTCCCCCTCTTCCCGTTCATCCTCAGGACAAATTGCAACCTGTACGGAACAGGAGGTTAAAGGTGCTGATTCTCCAAGGAGGGAGATTGCTAGTAAAGCGGCTGGAATGGCGAACCCGAGCACAAGGAGATGAGAAATGAGGTGCGTGTTAGAAACCTTTCCCGATCACACGGTGTACCATCTTCTGGGATTCTCATGCATGTTTTCGATGTAGGAAGATGCCCTTGAACCTGGAGATTTGGGACCCATGGGTTGGGTACCACGCAGTATTACTCTAAAGGGTCTGCGTTTGCTCACCCAACCTCACCAAACCTCTCAGCCCCAAGAGTGTCCACCCTTATGCCTCAATCAGCTGTGGGTCTAGATATGGTCAATCCAGGTGGCATCACAGCCCTTGAACGAATTTTGTAAGAATTTCTCTCTCTTTCACTGTCTTTGTTTCACGGGTTTTTAAAAGTAATTGATTTTTATAAAGGGGTTTAGCTGTTTTTTACTGCTGTGTTTATGCCGCTTTACACCCACTTGACTCACATACAGACAGATATCAATACATAGGTTTTAAGATTCTTACTAGTCAGATATATTCTTGGGCGGTGAATAGGGGGTTTTGAGTCCAGATCACTGAGCAAGGAGTAGGTCTTGTCTATTACATATTGGGTTTATGGAACGGTCTCTGAGCTAATTTGAAACCCTTGTTTTATGCATCACCCCACCTCACCTTTCCCGTTAAGCAGCCATAGTGTGTTTTCTAAACGTGTGACTCTGTTCTGTTTTGTAATTCAGTTCAAGGGTAGCGGTTTTACATTTCCTCTATAAGTGATATCTTATGATAAGTGTCGTTTTCTGTGTGGCTTATTTCACTTAGAATCGTCGTACCTAAATCCACTCATCATGCTGCTACTAGCCTTATGACGTTGATTTCATGGCTGAGTGATATTCCATTGTACAAAAGGACCACAACTTCTTTATCCATTTTTCTCTTTCCTGGGATATTTAAGGTGTAACGAAGTGGAGGTTCTTGTCAACAGAGCAGCCCTAAACTTTGGGGTGCCTGTGCCTTGCTGATTTTTAGTTTTCCCAATTTATACGCCCGTGAGTGGAAGTGCCCTATGCTCTCTAAGCTGAGTGTTTTCGATGTTTCAGGACACACCGTACACTTCTGCAGAGTGGCTGTTGGCAATTTACATCCCGCCCATCAGCGTAGCAAGGCTCCCGTTTCTCCATGGCCTGTCCTGCATTTCTGGTTTTGACACTTTATTCAGCATGGCCCTTTTGACCGATGGGAAGCGAGACTTCTTTGTAGCGCTGATTTGCCTTTCCAGGTTGCTTGGTTGGCCAAAAAGGGCGTATGCGTTTTTTCCTGAATATATTCAGGAAAAAACGCATACGCCCTTTTTGGCCAAGGGCATCATTGTCGAGGTTTTGCCGCTTTTCCCGTGCTTTAAAGGCGATTCGAATCTTCCTCCTGAAATCTGTTTCCTGCAATTCTGCCTTGCTTTCAAATCCTCTTTGTTGTCTTCCGTCAATATATTTGTGGACGAGAGTTATCATTTATAACTCTGCAGGTTTGTGAATTGCAGTGCCCCTGAGCTCCATTTTTCAACTCGCTTTCTTGGGAGCTGGCCGCAAAAGCACAGGATTGCTTCAGGCCCTATTCTGGTCCCGGGCGGCAGGCTGAGCCTGTGGTTAATTCTTCTTCCTGATGGGAAAATAGAGTGACCTGTGCCTGTCCCAACACCTAGAGCTAGTGTCTCATTGGTTCCCCCTCTTCCCGTTCATCCTCAGGACAAATTGCAACCTGTACGGAACAGGAGGTTAAAGGTGCTGATTCTCCAAGGAGGGAGATTGCTAGTAAAGCGGCTGGAATGGCGAACCCGAGCACAAGGAGATGAGAAATGAGGTGCGTGTTAGAAACCTTTCCCGATCACACGGTGTACCATCTTCTGGGATTCTCATGCATGTTTTCGATGTAGGAAGATGCCCTTGAACCTGGAGATTTGGGACCCATGGGATGGGTACCACGCAGTATTACTCTAAAGGGTCTGCGTTTGCTCACCCAACCTCACCAAACCTCTCAGCCCCAAGAGTGTCCACCCTTATGCCTCAATCAGCTGTGGGTCTAGATATGGTCAATCCAGGTGGCATCACAGCCCTTGAACGAATTTTGTAAGAATTTCTCTCTCTTTCACTGTCTTTGTTTCACGGGTTTTTAAAAGTAATGGATTTTTATAAAGGGGTTTAGCTGTTTTTTACTGCTGTGTTTATGCCGCTTTACACCCACTTGACTCACATACAGAGAGATATCAATACATAGGTTTTAAGATTCTTACTAGTCAGATATATTCTTGGGCGGTGAATAGGGGGTTTTGAGTCCAGATCACTGAGCAAGGAGTAGGTCTTGTCTATTACATATTGGGTTTATGGAACGGTCTCTGAGCTAATTTGAAACCCTTGTTTTATGCATCACCCCACCTCACCTTTCCCGTTAAGCAGCCATAGTGAGTTTTCTAAACGTGTGACTCTGTTCTGTTTTGTAATTCAGTTCAAGGGTAGCGGTTTTACATTCCGTCTATAAGTGATATCTTATGATAAGTGTCGTTTTCTGTGTGGCTTATTTCACTTAGAATCGTCGTACCTAAATCCACTCATCATGCTGCTACTAGCCTTATGACGTTGATTTCATGGCTGAGTGATATTCCATTGTACAAAAGGACCACAACTTCTTTATCCATTTTTCTCTTTCCTGGGATATTTAAGGTGTAACGAAGTGGAGGTTCTTGTCAACAGAGCAGCCCTAAACTTTGGGGTGCCTGTGCCTTGCTGATTTTTAGTTTTCCCAATTTATACGCCCGTGAGAGGAAGTGCCCTATGCTCTCTAAGCTGAGTGTTTTCGATGTTTCAGGACACACCGTACACTTCTGCAGAGTGGCTGTTGGCAATTTACATCCCGCCCATCAGCGTAGCAAGGCTCCCGTTTCTCCATGGCCCGTCCTGCATTTCTGGTTTTGACACTTTATTCAGCATGGCCCTTTTGACCGATGGGAAGCGAGACTTCTTTGTAGCGCTGATTTGCCTTTCCAGGTTGCTTGGTTGGCCAAAAAGGGCGTATGCGTTTTTTCCTGAATATATTCAGGAAAAAACGCATACGCCCTTTTTGGCCAAGGGCATCATTGTCGAGGTTTTGCCGCTTTTCCCGTGCTTTAAAGGCGATTCGAATCTTCCTCCTGAAATCTGTTTCCTGCAATTCTGCCTTGCTTTCAAATCCTCTTCGTTGTCTTCCGTCAATATATTTGTGGACGAGAGTTATCATTTATAACTCTGCAGGTTTGTGAATTGCAGTGCCCCTGAGCTCCATTTTTCAACTCGCTTTCTTGGGAGCTGGCCGCAAAAGCGCAGGATTGCTTCAGGCCCTATTCTGGTCCCGGGCGGCAGGCTGAGCCTGTGGTTAATTCTTCTTCCTGATGGGAAAATAGAGTGACCTGTGCCTGTCCCAACACCTAGAGCTAGTGTCTCATTGGTTCCCCCTCTTCCCGTTCATCCTCAGGACAAATTGCAACCTGTACGGAACAGGAGGTTAAAGGTGCTGATTCTCCAAGGAGGGAGATTGCTAGTAAAGCGGCTGGAATGGCGAACCCGAGCACAAGGAGATGAGAAATGAGGTGCGTGTTAGAAACCTTTCCCGATCACACGGTGTACCATCTTCTGGGATTCTCATGCATGTTTTCGATGTAGGAAGATGCCCTTGAACCTGGAGATTTGGGACCCATGGGATGGGTACCACGCAGTATTACTCTAAAGGGTCTGCGTTTGCTCACCCAACCTCACCAAACCTCTCAGCCCCAAGAGTGTCCACCCTTATGCCTCAATCAGCTGTGGGTCTAGATATGGTCAATCCAGGTGGCATCACAGCCCTTGAACGAATTTTGTGAGAATTTCTCTCTCTTTCACTGTCTTTGTTTCACGGGTTTTTAAAAGTAATTGATTTTTATAAAGGGGTTTAGCTGTTTTTTACTGCTGTGTTTATGCCGCTTTACACCCACTTGACTCACATACAGAGAGATATCAATACATAGGTTTTAAGATTCTTACTAGTCAGATATATTCTTGGGCGGTGAATAGGGGGTTTTGAGTCCAGATCACTGAGCAAGGAGTAGGTCTTGTCTATTACATATTGGGTTTATGGAACGGTCTCTGAGCTAATTTGAAACCCTTGTTTTATGCATCACCCCACCTCACCTTTCCCGTTAAGCAGCCATAGTGAGTTTTCTAAACGTGTGACTCTGTTCTGTTTTGTAATTCAGTTCAAGGGTAGCGGTTTTACATTCCCTCTATAAGTGATATCTTATGATAAGTGTCGTTTTCTGTGTGGCTTATTTCACTTAGAATCGTCGTACCTAAATCCACTCATCATGCTGCTACTAGCCTTATGACGTTGATTTCATGGCTGAGTGATATTCCATTGTACAAAAGGACCACAACTTCTTTATCCATTTTTCTCTTTCCTGGGATATTTAAGGTGTAACGAAGTGGAGGTTCTTGTCAACAGAGCAGCCCTAAACTTTGGGGTGCCTGTGCCTTGCTGATTTTTAGTTTTCCCAATTTATACGCCCGTGAGAGGAAGTGCCCTATGCTCTCTAAGCTGAGTGTTTTCGATGTTTCAGGACACACCGTACACTTCTGCAGAGTGGCTGTTGGCAATTTACATCCCGCCCATCAGCGTAGCAAGGCTCCCGTTTCTCCATGGCCCGTCCTGCATTTCTGGTTTTGACACTTTATTCAGCATGGCCCTTTTGACCGATGGGAAGCGAGACTTCTTTGTAGCGCTGATTTGCCTTTCCAGGTTGCTTGGTTGGCCAAAAAGGGCGTATGCGTTTTTTCCTGAATATATTCAGGAAAAAACGCATACGCCCTTTTTGGCCAAGGGCATCATTGTCGAGGTTTTGCCGCTTTTCCCGTGCTTTAAAGGCGATTCGAATCTTCCTCCTGAAATCTGTTTCCTGCAATTCTGCCTTGCTTTCAAATCCTCTTCGTTGTCTTCCGTCAATATATTTGTGGACGAGAGTTATCATTTATAACTCTGCAGGTTTGTGAATTGCAGTGCCCCTGAGCTCCATTTTTCAACTCGCTTTCTTGGGAGCTGGCCGCAAAAGCGCAGGATTGCTTCAGGCCCTATTCTGGTCCCGGGCGGCAGGCTGAGCCTGTGGTTAATTCTTCTTCCTGATGGGAAAATAGAGTGACCTGTGCCTGTCCCAACACCTAGAGCTAGTGTCTCATTGGTTCCCCCTCTTCCCGTTCATCCTCAGGACAAATTGCAACCTGTACGGAACAGGAGGTTAAAGGTGCTGATTCTCCAAGGAGGGAGATTGCTAGTAAAGCGGCTGGAATGGCGAACCCGAGCACAAGGAGATGAGAAATGAGGTGCGTGTTAGAAACCTTTCCCGATCACACGGTGTACCATCTTCTGGGATTCTCATGCATGTTTTCGATGTAGGAAGATGCCCTTGAACCTGGAGATTTGGGACCCATGGGATGGGTACCACGCAGTATTACTCTAAAGGGTCTGCGTTTGCTCACCCAACCTCACCAAACCTCTCAGCCCCAAGAGTGTCCACCCTTATGCCTCAATCAGCTGTGGGTCTAGATATGGTCAATCCAGGTGGCATCACAGCCCTTGAACGAATTTTGTGAGAATTTCTCTCTCTTTCACTGTCTTTGTTTCACGGGTTTTTAAAAGTAATTGATTTTTATAAAGGGGTTTAGCTGTTTTTTACTGCTGTGTTTATGCCGCTTTACACCCACTTGACTCACATACAGAGAGATATCAATACATAGGTTTTAAGATTCTTACTAGTCAGATATATTCTTGGGCGGTGAATAGGGGGTTTTGAGTCCAGATCACTGAGCAAGGAGTAGGTCTTGTCTATTACATATTGGGTTTATGGAACGGTCTCTGAGCTAATTTGAAACCCTTGTTTTATGCATCACCCCACCTCACCTTTCCCGTTAAGCAGCCATAGTGTGTTTTCTAAACGTGTGACTCTGTTCTGTTTTGTAATTCAGTTCAAGGGTAGCGGTTTTACATTCCCTCTATAAGTGATATCTTATGATAAGTGTCGTTTTCTGTGTGGCTTATTTCTCTTAGAATCGTCGTACCTAAATCCACTCATCATGCTGCTACTAGCCTTATGACGTTGATTTCATGGCTGAGTGATATTCCATTGTACAAAAGGACCACAACTTCTTTATCCATTTTTCTCTTTCCTGGGATATTTAAGGTGTAACAAAGTGGAGGTTCTTGTCAACAGAGCAGCCCTAAACTTTGGGGTGCCTGTGCCTTGCTGATTTTTAGTTTTCCCAATTTATACGCCCGTGAGTGGAAGTGCCCTATGCTCTCTAAGCTGAGTGTTTTCGATGTTTCAGGACACACCGTACACTTCTGCAGAGTGGCTGTTGGCAATTTACATCCCGCCCATCAGCGTAGCAAGGCTCCCGTTTCTCCATGGCCTGTCCTGCATTTCTGGTTTTGACACTTTATTCAGCATGGCCCTTTTGACCGATGGGAAGCGAAACTTCTTTGTAGCGCTGATTTGCCTTTCCAGGTTGCTTGGTTGGCCAAAAAGGGCGTATGCGTTTTTTCCTGAATATATTCAGGAAAAAACGCATACGCCCTTTTTGGCCAAGGGCATCATTGTCGAGGTTTTGCCGCTTTTCCCGTGCTTTAAAGGCGATTCGAATCTTCCTCCTGAAATCTGTTTCCTGCAATTCTGCCTTGCTTTCAAATCCTCTTTGTTGTCTTCCGTCAATATATTTGTGGACGAGAGTTATCATTTATAACTCTGCAGGTTTGTGAATTGCAGTGCCCCTGAGCTCCATTTTTCAACTCGCTTTCTTGGGAGCTGGCCGCAAAAGCGCAGGATTGCTTCAGGCCCTATTCTGGTCCCGGGCGGCAGGCTGAGCCTGTGGTTAATTCTTCTTCCTGATGGGAAAATAGAGTGACCTGTGCCTGTCCCAACACCTAGAGCTAGTGTCTCATTGGTTCCCCCTCTTCCCGTTCATCCTCAGGACAAATTGCAACCTGTACGGAACAGGAGGTTAAAGGTGCTGATTCTCCAAGGAGGGAGATTGCTAGTAAAGCGGCTGGAATGGCGAACCCGAGCACAAGGAGATGAGAAATGAGGTGCGTGTTAGAAACCTTTCCCGATCACACGGTGTACCATCTTCTGGGATTCTCATGCATGTTTTCGATGTAGGAAGATGCCCTTGAACCTGGAGATTTGGGACCCATGGGATGGGTACCACGCAGTATTACTCTAAAGGGTCTGCGTTTGCTCACCCAACCTCACCAAACCTCTCAGCCCCAAGAGTGTCCACCCTTATGCCTCAATCAGCTGTGGGTCTAGATATGGTCAATCCAGGTGGCATCACAGCCCTTGAACGAATTTTGTAAGAATTTCTCTCTCTTTCACTGTCTTTGTTTCACGGGTTTTTAAAAGTAATTGATTTTTATAAAGGGGTTTAGCTGTTTTTTACTGCTGTGTTTATGCCGCTTTACACCCACTTGACTCACATACAGACAGATATCAATACATAGGTTTTAAGATTCTTACTAGTCAGATATATTCTTGGGCGGTGAATAGGGGGTTTTGAGTCCAGATCACTGAGCAAGGAGTAGGTCTTGTCTATTACATATTGGGTTTATGGAACGGTCTCTGAGCTAATTTGAAACCCTTGTTTTATGCATCACCCCACCTCACCTTTCCCGTTAAGCAGCCATAGTGTGTTTTCTAAACGTGTGACTCTGTTCTGTTTTGTAATTCAGTTCAAGGGTAGCGGTTTTACATTTCCTCTATAAGTGATATCTTACGATAAGTGTCGTTTTCTGTGTGGCTTATTTCACTTAGAATCGTCGTACCTAAATCCACTCATCATGCTGCTACTAGCCTTATGACGTTGATTTCATGGCTGAGTGATATTCCATTGTACAAAAGGACCACAACTTCTTTATCCATTTTTCTCTTTCCTGGGATATTTAAGGTGTAACGAAGTGGAGGTTCTTGTCAACAGAGCAGCCCTAAACTTTGGGGTGCCTGTGCCTTGCTGATTTTTAGTTTTCCCAATTTATACGCCCGTGAGTGGAAGTGCCCTATGCTCTCTAAGCTGAGTGTTTTCGATGTTTCAGGACACACCGTACACTTCTGCAGAGTGGCTGTTGGCAATTTACATCCCGCCCATCAGCGTAGCAAGGCTCCCGTTTCTCCATGGCCTGTCCTGCATTTCTGGTTTTGACACTTTATTCAGCATGGCCCTTTTGACCGATGGGAAGCGAGACTTCTTTGTAGCGCTGATTTGCCTTTCCAGGTTGCTTGGTTGGCCAAAAAGGGTGTATGCGTTTTTTCCTGAATATATTCAGGAAAAAACGCATACGCCCTTTTTGGCCAAGGGCATCATTGTCGAGGTTTTGCCGCTTTTCCCGTGCTTTAAAGGCGATTCGAATCTTCCTCCTGAAATCTGTTTCCTGCAATTCTGCCTTGCTTTCAAATCCTCTTTGTTGTCTTCCGTCAATATATTTGTGGACGAGAGTTATCATTTATAACTCTGCAGGTTTGTGAATTGCAGTGCCCCTGAGCTCCATTTTTCAACTCGCTTTCTTGGGAGCTGGCCGCAAAAGCGCAGGATTGCTTCAGGCCCTATTCTGGTCCCGGGCGGCAGGCTGAGCCTGTGGTTAATTCTTCTTCCTGATGGGAAAATAGAGTGACCTGTGCCTGTCCCAACACCTAGAGCTAGTGTCTCATTGGTTCCCCCTCTTCCCGTTCATCCTCAGGACAAATTGCAACCTGTACGGAACAGGAGGTTAAAGGTGCTGATTCTCCAAGGAGGGAGATTGCTAGTAAAGCGGCTGGAATGGCGAACCCGAGCACAAGGAGATGAGAAATGAGGTGCGTGTTAGAAACCTTTCCCGATCACACGGTGTACCATCTTCTGGGATTCTCATGCATGTTTTCGATGTAGGAAGATGCCCTTGAACCTGGAGATTTGGGACCCATGGGATGGGTACCACGCAGTATTACTCTAAAGGGTCTGCGTTTGCTCCCCCAACCTCACCAAACCTCTCAGCCCCAAGAGTGTCCACCCTTATGCCTCAATCAGCTGTGGGTCTAGATATGGTCAATCCAGGTGGCATCACAGCCCTTGAACGAATTTTGTAAGAATTTCTCTCTCTTTCACTGTCTTTGTTGCACGGGTTTTTAAAAGTAATTGATTTTTATAAAGGGGTTTAGCTGTTTTTTACTGCTGTGTTTATGCCGCTTTACACCCACTTGACTCACATACAGAGAGATATCAATACATAGGTTTTAAGATTCTTACTAGTCAGATATATTCTTGGGCGGTGAATAGGGGGTTTTGAGTCCAGATCACTGAGCAAGGAGTAGGTCTTGTCTATTACATATTGGGTTTATGGAACGGTCTCTGAGCTAATTTGAAACCCTTGTTTTATGCATCACCCCACCTCACCTTTCCCGTTAAGCAGCCATAGTGAGTTTTCTAAACGTGTGACTCTGTTCTGTTTTGTAATTCAGTTCAAGGGTAGCGGTTTTACATTCCCTCTATAAGTGATATCTTACGATAAGTGTCGTTTTCTGTGTGGCTTATTTCACTTAGAATCGTCGTACCTAAATCCACTCATCATGCTGCTACTAGCCTTATGACGTTGATTTCATGGCTGAGTGATATTCCATTGTACAAAAGGACCACAACTTCTTTATCCATTTTTCTCTTTCCTGGGATATTTAAGGTGTAACGAAGTGGAGGTTCTTGTCAACAGAGCAGCCCTAAACTTTGGGGTGCCTGTGCCTTGCTGATTTTTAGTTTTCCCAATTTATACGCCCGTGAGAGGAAGTGCCCTATGCTCTCTAAGCTGAGTGTTTTCGATGTTTCAGGACACATCGTACACTTCTGCAGAGTGGCTGTTGGCAATTTACATCCCGCCCATCAGCGTAGCAAGGCTCCCGTTTCTCCATGGCCCGTCCTGCATTTCTGGTTTTGACACTTTATTCAGCATGGCCCTTTTGACCGATGGGAAGCGAGACTTCTTTGTAGCGCTGATTTGCCTTTCCAGGTTGCTTGGTTGGCCAAAAAGGGCGTATGCGTTTTTTCCTGAATATATTCAGGAAAAAACGCATACGCCCTTTTTGGCCAAGGGCATCATTGTCGAGGTTTTGCCGCTTTTCCCGTGCTTTAAAGGCGATTCGAATCTTCCTCCTGAAATCTGTTTCCTGCAATTCTGCCTTGCTTTCAAATCCTCTTTGTTGTCTTCCGTCAATATATTTGTGGACGAGAGTTATCATTTATAACTCTGCAGGTTTGTGAATTGCAGTGCCCCTGAGCTCCATTTTTCAACTCGCTTTCTTGGGAGCTGGCCGCAAAAGCGCAGGATTGCTTCAGGCCCTATTCTGGTCCCGGGCGGCAGGCTGAGCCTGTGGTTAATTCTTCTTCCTGATGGGAAAATAGAGTGACCTGTGCCTGTCCCCACACCTAGAGCTAGTGTCTCATTGGTTCCCCCTCTTCCCGTTCATCCTCAGGACAAATTGCAACCTGTACGGAACAGGAGGTTAAAGGTGCTGATTCTCCAAGGAGGGAGATTGCTAGTAAAGCGGCTGGAATGGCGAACCCGAGCACAAGGAGATGAGAAATGAGGTGCGTGTTAGAAACCTTTCCCGATCACACGGTGTACCATCTTCTGGGATTCTCATGCATGTTTTCGATGTAGGAAGATGCCCTTGAACGTGGAGATTTGGGACCCATGGGATGGGTACCACGCAGTATTACTCTAAAGGGTCTGCGTTTGCTCACCCAACCTCACCAAACCTCTCAGCCCCAAGAGTGTCCACCCTTATGCCTCAATCAGCTGTGGGTCTAGATATGGTCAATCCAGGTGGCATCACAGCCCTTGAACGAATTTTGTAAGAATTTCTCTCTCTTTCACTGTCTTTGTTTCACGGGTTTTTAAAAGTAATTGATTTTTATAAAGGGGTTTAGCTGTTTTTTACTGCTGTGTTTATGCCGCTTTACACCCACTTGACTCACATACAGAGAGATATCAATACATAGGTTTTAAGATTCTTACTAGTCAGATATATTCTTGGGCGGTGAATAGGGGGTTTTGAGTCCAGATCACTGAGCAAGGAGTAGGTCTTGTCTATTACATATTGGGTTTATGGAACGGTCTCTGAGCTAATTTGAAACCCTTGTTTTATGCATCACCCCACCTCACCTTTCCCGTTAAGCAGCCATAGTGTGTTTTCTAAACGTGTGACTCTGTTCTGTTTTGTAATTCAGTTCAAGGGTAGCGATTTTTACATTCCCTCTATAAGTGATATCTTATGATAAGTGTCTTTTTCTGTGTGACTTATTTCACTTAGAATCGTCGTACCTAAATCCACTCATCATGCTGCTACTAGCCTTATGACGTTGATTTCATGGCTGAGTGATATTCCATTGTACAAAAGGACCACAACTTCTTTATCCATTTTTCTCTTTCCTGGGATATTTAAGGTGTAACGAAGTGGAGGTTCTTGTCAACAGAGCAGCCCTAAACTTTGGGGTGCCTGTGCCTTGCTGATTTTTAGTTTTCCCAATTTATACGCCCGTGAGTGGAAGTGCCCTATGCTCTCTAAGCTGAGTGTTTTCGATGTTTCAGGACACACCGTACACTTCTGCAGAGTGGCTGTTGGCAATTTACATCCCGCCCATCAGCGTAGCAAGGCTCCCGTTTCTCCATGGCCTGTCCTGCATTTCTGGTTTTGACACTTTATTCAGCATGGCCCTTTTGACCGATGGGAAGCGAGACTTCTTTGTAGCGCTGATTTGCCTTTCCAGGTTGCTTGGTTGGCCAAAAAGGGCGTATGCGTTTTTTCCTGAATATATTCAGGAAAAACGCATACGCCCTTTTTGGCCAAGGGCATCATTGTCGAGGTTTTGCCGCTTTTCCCGTGCTTTAAAGGCGATTCGAATCTTCCTCCTGAAATCTGTTTCCTGCAATTCTGCCTTGCTTTCAAATCCTCTTTGTTGTCTTCCGTCAATATATTTGTGGACGAGAGTTATCATTTATAACTCTGCAGGTTTGTGAATTGCAGTGCCCCTGAGCTCCATTTTTCAACTCGCTTTCTTGGGAGCTGGCCGCAAAAGCGCAGGATTGCTTCAGGCCCTATTCTGGTCCCGGGCGGCAGGCTGAGCCTGTGGTTAATTCTTCTTCCTGATGGGAAAATAGAGTGACCTGTGCCTGTCCCAACACCTAGAGCTAGTGTCTCATTGGTTCCCCCTCTTCCCGTTCATCCTCAGGACAAATTGCAACCTGTACGGAACAGGAGGTTAAAGGTGCTGATTCTCCAAGGAGGGAGATTGCTAGTAAAGCGGCTGGAATGGCGAACCCGAGCACAAGGAGATGAGAAATGAGGTGCGTGTTAGAAACCTTTCCCGATCACACGGTGTACCATCTTCTGGGATTCTCATGCATGTTTTCGATGTAGGAAGATGCCCTTGAACCTGGAGATTTGGGACCCATGGGATGGGTACCACGCAGTATTACTCTAAAGGGTCTGCGTTTGCTCACCCAACCTCACCAAACCTCTCAGCCCCAAGAGTGTCCACCCTTATGCCTCAATCAGCTGTGGGTCTAGATATGGTCAATCCAGGTGGCATCACAGCCCTTGAACGAATTTTGTAAGAATTTCTCTCTCTTTCACTGTCTTTGTTTCACGGGTTTTTAAAAGTAATTGATTTTTATAAAGGGGTTTAGCTGTTTTTTACTGCTGTGTTTATGCCGCTTTACACCCACTTGACTCACATACAGACAGATATCAATACATAGGTTTTAAGATTCTTACTAGTCAGATATATTCTTGGGCGGTGAATAGGGGGTTTTGAGTCCAGATCACTGAGCAAGGAGTAGGTCTTGTCTATTACATATTGGGTTTATGGAACGGTCTCTGAGCTAATTTGAAACCCTTGTTTTATGCATCACCCCACCTCACCTTTCCCGTTAAGCAGCCATAGTGTGTTTTCTAAACGTGTGACTCTGTTCTGTTTTGTAATTCAGTTCAAGGGTAGCGGTTTTACATTTCCTCTATAAGTGATATCTTACGATAAGTGTCGTTTTCTGTGTGGCTTATTTCACTTAGAATCGTCGTACCTAAATCCACTCATCATGCTGCTACTAGCCTTATGACGTTGATTTCATGGCTGAGTGATATTCCATTGTACAAAAGGACCACAACTTCTTTATCCATTTTTCTCTTTCCTGGGATATTTAAGGTGTAACGAAGTGGAGGTTCTTGTCAACAGAGCAGCCCTAAACTTTGGGGTGCCTGTGCCTTGCTGATTTTTAGTTTTCCCAATTTATACGCCCGTGAGTGGAAGTGCCCTATGCTCTCTAAGCTGAGTGTTTTCGATGTTTCAGGACACACCGTACACTTCTGCAGAGTGGCTGTTGGCAATTTACATCCCGCCCATCAGCGTAGCAAGGCTCCCGTTTCTCCATGGCCTGTCCTGCATTTCTGGTTTTGACACTTTATTCAGCATGGCCCTTTTGACCGATGGGAAGCGAGACTTCTTTGTAGCGCTGATTTGCCTTTCCAGGTTGCTTGGTTGGCCAAAAAGGGCGTATGCGTTTTTTCCTGAATATATTCAGGAAAAAACGCATACGCCCTTTTTGGCCAAGGGCATCATTGTCGAGGTTTTGCCGCTTTTCCCGTGCTTTAAAGGCGATTCGAATCTTCCTCCTGAAATCTGTTTCCTGCAATTCTGCCTTGCTTTCAAATCCTCTTTGTTGTCTTCCGTCAATATATTTGTGGACGAGAGTTATCATTTATAACTCTGCAGGTTTGTGAATTGCAGTGCCCCTGAGCTCCATTTTTCAACTCGCTTTCTTGGGAGCTGGCCGCAAAAGCGCAGGATTGCTTCAGGCCCTATTCTGGTCCCGGGCGGCAGGCTGAGCCTGTGGTTAATTCTTCTTCCTGATGGGAAAATAGAGTGACCTGTGCCTGTCCCAACACCTAGAGCTAGTGTCTCATTGGTTCCCCCTCTTCCCGTTCATCCTCAGGACAAATTGCAACCTGTACGGAACAGGAGGTTAAAGGTGCTGATTCTCCAAGGAGGGAGATTGCTAGTAAAGCGGCTGGAATGGCGAACCCGAGCACAAGGAGATGAGAAATGAGGTGCGTGTTAGAAACCTTTCCCGATCACACGGTGTACCATCTTCTGGGATTCTCATGCATGTTTTCGATGTAGGAAGATGCCCTTGAACCTGGAGATTTGGGACCCATGGGATGGGTACCACGCAGTATTACTCTAAAGGGTCTGCGTTTGCTCCCCCAACCTCACCAAACCTCTCAGCCCCAAGAGTGTCCACCCTTATGCCTCAATCAGCTGTGGGTCTAGATATGGTCAATCCAGGTGGCATCACAGCCCTTGAACGAATTTTGTAAGAATTTCTCTCTCTTTCACTGTCTTTGTTGCACGGGTTTTTAAAAGTAATTGATTTTTATAAAGGGGTTTAGCTGTTTTTTACTGCTGTGTTTATGCCGCTTTACACCCACTTGACTCACATACAGAGAGATATCAATACATAGGTTTTAAGATTCTTACTAGTCAGATATATTCTTGGGCGGTGAATAGGGGGTTTTGAGTCCAGATCACTGAGCAAGGAGTAGGTCTTGTCTATTACATATTGGGTTTATGGAACGGTCTCTGAGCTAATTTGAAACCCTTGTTTTATGCATCACCCCACCTCACCTTTCCCGTTAAGCAGCCATAGTGAGTTTTCTAAACGTGTGACTCTGTTCTGTTTTGTAATTCAGTTCAAGGGTAGCGGTTTTACATTCCCTCTATAAGTGATATCTTACGATAAGTGTCGTTTTCTGTGTGGCTTATTTCACTTAGAATCGTCGTACCTAAATCCACTCATCATGCTGCTACTAGCCTTATGACGTTGATTTCATGGCTGAGTGATATTCCATTGTACAAAAGGACCACAACTTCTTTATCCATTTTTCTCTTTCCTGGGATATTTAAGGTGTAACGAAGTGGAGGTTCTTGTCAACAGAGCAGCCCTAAACTTTGGGGTGCCTGTGCCTTGCTGATTTTTAGTTTTCCCAATTTATACGCCCGTGAGAGGAAGTGCCCTATGCTCTCTAAGCTGAGTGTTTTCGATGTTTCAGGACACATCGTACACTTCTGCAGAGTGGCTGTTGGCAATTTACATCCCGCCCATCAGCGTAGCAAGGCTCCCGTTTCTCCATGGCCCGTCCTGCATTTCTGGTTTTGACACTTTATTCAGCATGGCCCTTTTGACCGATGGGAAGCGAGACTTCTTTGTAGCGCTGATTTGCCTTTCCAGGTTGCTTGGTTGGCCAAAAAGGGCGTATGCGTTTTTTCCTGAATATATTCAGGAAAAAACGCATACGCCCTTTTTGGCCAAGGGCATCATTGTCGAGGTTTTGCCGCTTTTCCCGTGCTTTAAAGGCGATTCGAATCTTCCTCCTGAAATCTGTTTCCTGCAATTCTGCCTTGCTTTCAAATCCTCTTTGTTGTCTTCCGTCAATATATTTGTGGACGAGAGTTATCATTTATAACTCTGCAGGTTTGTGAATTGCAGTGCCCCTGAGCTCCATTTTTCAACTCGCTTTCTTGGGAGCTGGCCGCAAAAGCGCAGGATTGCTTCAGGCCCTATTCTGGTCCCGGGCGGCAGGCTGAGCCTGTGGTTAATTCTTCTTCCTGATGGGAAAATAGAGTGACCTGTGCCTGTCCCCACACCTAGAGCTAGTGTCTCATTGGTTCCCCCTCTTCCCGTTCATCCTCAGGACAAATTGCAACCTGTACGGAACAGGAGGTTAAAGGTGCTGATTCTCCAAGGAGGGAGATTGCTAGTAAAGCGGCTGGAATGGCGAACCCGAGCACAAGGAGATGAGAAATGAGGTGCGTGTTAGAAACCTTTCCCGATCACACGGTGTACCATCTTCTGGGATTCTCATGCATGTTTTCGATGTAGGAAGATGCCCTTGAACGTGGAGATTTGGGACCCATGGGATGGGTACCACGCAGTATTACTCTAAAGGGTCTGCGTTTGCTCACCCAACCTCACCAAACCTCTCAGCCCCAAGAGTGTCCACCCTTATGCCTCAATCAGCTGTGGGTCTAGATATGGTCAATCCAGGTGGCATCACAGCCCTTGAACGAATTTTGTAAGAATTTCTCTCTCTTTCACTGTCTTTGTTTCACGGGTTTTTAAAAGTAATTGATTTTTATAAAGGGGTTTAGCTGTTTTTTACTGCTGTGTTTAT
This sequence comes from Balaenoptera borealis, assembly GCF_965194805.1. Lineage (NCBI taxonomy): Eukaryota > Metazoa > Chordata > Mammalia > Artiodactyla > Balaenopteridae > Balaenoptera > Balaenoptera borealis. The sequence continues at coordinate 27,002 of NW_028122818.1, read as the reverse complement.
GCCGCTTTACACCCACTTGACTCACATACAGAGAGATATCAATACATAGGTTTTAAGATTCTTACTAGTCAGATATATTCTTGGGCGGTGAATAGGGGGTTTTGAGTCCAGATCACTGAGCAAGGAGTAGGTCTTGTCTATTACATATTGGGTTTATGGAACGGTCTCTGAGCTAATTTGAAACCCTTGTTTTATGCATCACCCCACCTCACCTTTCCCGTTAAGCAGCCATAGTGTGTTTTCTAAACGTGTGACTCTGTTCTGTTTTGTAATTCAGTTCAAGGGTAGCGATTTTTACATTCCCTCTATAAGTGATATCTTATGATAAGTGTCTTTTTCTGTGTGACTTATTTCACTTAGAATCGTCGTACCTAAATCCACTCATCATGCTGCTACTAGCCTTATGACGTTGATTTCATGGCTGAGTGATATTCCATTGTACAAAAGGACCACAACTTCTTTATCCATTTTTCTCTTTCCTGGGATATTTAAGGTGTAACGAAGTGGAGGTTCTTGTCAACAGAGCAGCCCTAAACTTTGGGGTGCCTGTGCCTTGCTGATTTTTAGTTTTCCCAATTTATACGCCCGTGAGTGGAAGTGCCCTATGCTCTCTAAGCTGAGTGTTTTCGATGTTTCAGGACACACCGTACACTTCTGCAGAGTGGCTGTTGGCAATTTACATCCCGCCCATCAGCGTAGCAAGGCTCCCGTTTCTCCATGGCCTGTCCTGCATTTCTGGTTTTGACACTTTATTCAGCATGGCCCTTTTGACCGATGGGAAGCGAGACTTCTTTGTAGCGCTGATTTGCCTTTCCAGGTTGCTTGGTTGGCCAAAAAGGGCGTATGCGTTTTTTCCTGAATATATTCAGGAAAAACGCATACGCCCTTTTTGGCCAAGGGCATCATTGTCGAGGTTTTGCCGCTTTTCCCGTGCTTTAAAGGCGATTCGAATCTTCCTCCTGAAATCTGTTTCCTGCAATTCTGCCTTGCTTTCAAATCCTCTTTGTTGTCTTCCGTCAATATATTTGTGGACGAGAGTTATCATTTATAACTCTGCAGGTTTGTGAATTGCAGTTCCCCTGAGCTCCATTTTTCAACTCGCTTTCTTGGGAGCTGGCCGCAAAAGCGCAGGATTGCTTCAGGCCCTATTCTGGTCCCGGGCGGCAGGCTGAGCCTGTGGTTAATTCTTCTTCCTGATGGGAAAATAGAGTGACCTGTGCCTGTCCCAACACCTAGAGCTAGTGTCTCATTGGTTCCCCCTCTTCCCATTCATCCTCAGGACAAATTGCAACCTGTACGGAACAGGAGGTTAAAGGTGCTGATTCTCCAAGGAGGGAGATTGCTAGTAAAGCGGCTGGAATGGCGAACCCGAGCACAAGGAGATGAGAAATGAGGTGCGTGTTAGAAACCTTTCCCGATCACACGGTGTACCATCTTCTGGGATTCTCATGCATGTTTTCGATGTAGGAAGATGCCCTTGAACCTGGAGATTTGGGACCCATGGGATGGGTACCACGCAGTATTACTCTAAAGGGTCTGCGTTTGCTCACCCAACCTCACCAAACCTCTCAGCCCCAAGAGTGTCCACCCTTATGCCTCAATCAGCTGTGGGTCTAGATATGGTCAATCCAGGTGGCATCACAGCCCTTGAACGAATTTTGTAAGAATTTCTCTCTCTTTCACTGTCTTTGTTGCACGGGTTTTTAAAAGTAATTGATTTTTATAAAGGGGTTTAGCTGTTTTTTACTGCTGTGTTTATGCCGCTTTACACCCACTTGACTCACATACAGAGAGATATCAATACATAGGTTTTAAGATTCTTACTAGTCAGATATATTCTTGGGCGGTGAATAGGGGGTTTTGAGTCCAGATCACTGAGCAAGGAGTAGGTCTTGTCTATTACATATTGGGTTTATGGAACGGTCTCTGAGCTAATTTGAAACCCTTGTTTTATGCATCACCCCACCTCACCTTTCCCGTTAAGCAGCCATAGTGTGTTTTCTAAACGTGTGACTCTGTTCTGTTTTGTAATTCAGTTCAAGGGTAGCGGTTTTACATTTCCTCTATAAGTGATATCTTATGATAAGTGTCGTTTTCTGTGTGGCTTATTTCACTTAGAATCGTCGTACCTAAATCCACTCATCATGCTGCTACTAGCCTTATGACGTTGATTTCATGGCTGAGTGATATTCCATTGTACAAAAGGACCACAACTTCTTTATCCATTTTTCTCTTTCCTGGGATATTTAAGGTGTAACGAAGTGGAGGTTCTTGTCAACAGAGCAGCCCTAAACTTTGGGGTGCCTGTGCCTTGCTGATTTTTAGTTTTCCCAATTTATACGCCCGTGAGAGGAAGTGCCCTATGCTCTCTAAGCTGAGTGTTTTCGATGTTTCAGGACACACCGTACACTTCTGCAGAGTGGCTGTTGGCAATTTACATCCCGCCCATCAGCGTAGCAAGGCTCCCGTTTCTCCATGGCCTGTCCTGCATTTCTGGGTTTGACACTTTATTCAGCGTGGCCTATTTGACCGATGGGAAGCGAGACTTCTTTGTAGCGCTGATTTGCCTTTCCAGGTTGCTTGGTTGGCCAAAAAGGGCGTATGCGTTTTTTCCTGAATATATTCAGGAAAAAACGCATACGCCCTTTTTGGCCAAGGGCATCATTGTCGAGGTTTTGCCGCTTTTCCCGTGCTTTAAAGGCGATTCGAATCTACCTCTTGAAATATGTTTCCTGCAATTCTGCCTTGCTTTCAAATCCTCTTCGTTGCCTACCCTCAATATATTTGAGGACGAGAGTTATCATTTATAACTCTGCAGGTCTGTGAATTGCAGTGCCCCTGAGCTCCATTTTTCAACTCGCTTTCTTGGGAGCTGGCTGCAAAAGCGCAGGATTGCTTCAGGCCCTATTCTGGTCCCGGGCGGCAGGCTGAGCCTGTGGTTAATTCTTCTTCCTGATGGGAAAATAGAGTGACCTGTGCCTGTCCCCACACCTAGAGCTAGTGTCTCATTGGTTCCCCCTCTTCCCGTTCATCCTCAGGACAAATTGCAACCTGTACGGAACAGGAGGTTAAAGGTGCTGATTCTCCAAGGAGGGAGATTGCTAGTAAAGCGGCTGGAATGGCGAACCCGAGCACAAGGAGATGAGAAATGAGGTGCGTGTTAGAAACCTTTCCCGATCACACGGTGTACCATCTTCTGGGATTCTCATGCATGTTTTCGATGTAGGAAGATGCCCTTGAACCTGGAGATTTGGGACCCATGGGATGGGTACCACGCAGTATTACTCTAAAGGGTCTGCGTTTGCTCACCCAACCTCACCAAACCTCTCAGCCCCAAGAGTGTCCACCCTTATGCCTCAATCAGCTGTGGGTCTAGATATGGTCAATCCAGGTGGCATCACAGCCCTTGAACGAATTTTGTAAGAATTTCTCTCTCTTTCACTGTCTTTGTTTCACGGGTTTTTAAAAGTAATTGATTTTTATAAAGGGGTTTAGCTGTTTTTTACTGCTGTGTTTATGCCGCTTTACACCCACTTGACTCACATACAGAGAGATATCAATACATAGGTTTTAAGATTCTTACTAGTCAGATATATTCTTGGGCGGTGAATAGGGGGTGTTGAGTCCAGATCACTGAGCAAGGAGTAGGTCTTGTCTATTACATATTGGGTTTATGGAACGGTCTCTGAGCTAATTTGAAACCCTTGTTTTATGCATCACCCCACCTCACCTTTCCCGTTAAGCAGCCATAGTGAGTTTTCTAAACGTGTGACTCTGTTCTGTTTTGTAATTCAGTTCAAGGGTAGCGGTTTTACATTCCCTCTATAAGTGATATCTTATGATAAGTGTCGTTTTCTGTGTGGCTTATTTCACTTAGAATCGTCGTACCTAAATCCACTCATCATGCTGCTACTAGCCTTATGACGTTGATTTCATGGCTGAGTGATATTCCATTGTACAAAAGGACCACAACTTCTTTATCCATTTTTCTCTTTCCTGGGATATTTAAGGTGTAACGAAGTGGAGGTTCTTGTCAACAGAGCAGCCCTAAACTTTGGGGTGCCTGTGCCTTGCTGATTTTTAGTTTTCCCAATTTATACGCCCGTGAGAGGAAGTGCCCTATGCTCTCTAAGCTGAGTGTTTTCGATGTTTCAGGACACACCGTACACTTCTGCAGAGTGGCTGTTGGCAATTTACATCCCGCCCATCAGCGTAGCAAGGCTCCCGTTTCTCCATGGCCCGTCCTGCATTTCTGGTTTTGACACTTTATTCAGCATGGCCCTTTTGACCGATGGGAAGCGAGACTTCTTTGTAGCGCTGATTTGCCTTTCCAGGTTGCTTGGTTGGCCAAAAAGGGCGTATGCGTTTTTTCCTGAATATATTCAGGAAAAAACGCATACGCCCTTTTTGGCCAAGGGCATCATTGTCGAGGTTTTGCCGCTTTTCCCGTGCTTTAAAGGCGATTCGAATCTTCCTCCTGAAATCTGTTTCCTGCAATTCTGCCTTGCTTTCAAATCCTCTTTGTTGTCTTCCGTCAATATATTTGTGGACGAGAGTTATCATTTATAACTCTGCAGGTTTGTGAATTGCAGTGCCCCTGAGCTCCATTTTTCAACTCGCTTTCTTGGGAGCTGGCCGCAAAAGCGCAGGATTGCTTCAGGCCCTATTCTGGTCCCGGGCGGCAGGCTGAGCCTGTGGTTAATTCTTCTTCCTGATGGGAAAATAGAGTGACCTGTGCCTGTCCCAACACCTAGAGCTAGTGTCTCATTGGTTCCCCCTCTTCCCGTTCATCCTCAGGACAAATTGCAACCTGTACGGAACAGGAGGTTAAAGGTGCTGATTCTCCAAGGAGGGAGATTGCTAGTAAAGCGGCTGGAATGGCGAACCCGAGCACAAGGAGATGAGAAATGAGGTGCGTGTTAGAAACCTTTCCCGATCACACGGTGTACCATCTTCTGGGATTCTCATGCATGTTTTCGATGTAGGAAGATGCCCTTGAACCTGGAGATTTGGGACCCATGGGATGGGTACCACGCAGTATTACTCTAAAGGGTCTGCGTTTGCTCACCCAACCTCACCAAACCTCTCAGCCCCAAGAGTGTCCACCCTTATGCCTCAATCAGCTGTGGGTCTAGATATGGTCAATCCAGGTGGCATCACAGCCCTTGAACGAATTTTGTAAGAATTTCTCTCTCTTTCACTGTCTTTGTTTCACGGGTTTTTAAAAGTAATTGATTTTTATAAAGGGGTTTAGCTGTTTTTTACTGCTGTGTTTATGCCGCTTTACACCCACTTGACTCACATACAGAGAGATATCAATACATAGGTTTTAAGATTCTTACTAGTCAGATATATTCTTGGGCGGTGAATAGGGGGTGTTGAGTCCAGATCACTGAGCAAGGAGTAGGTCTTGTCTATTACATATTGGGTTTATGGAACGGTCTCTGAGCTAATTTGAAACCCTTGTTTTATGCATCACCCCACCTCACCTTTCCCGTTAAGCAGCCATAGTGTGTTTTCTAAACGTGTGACTCTGTTCTGTTTTGTAATTCAGTTCAAGGGTAGCGATTTTTACATTCCCTCTATAAGTGATATCTTATGATAAGTGTCTTTTTCTGTGTGACTTATTTCACTTAGAATCGTCGTACCTAAATCCACTCATCATGCTGCTACTAGCCTTATGACGTTGATTTCATGGCTGAGTGATATTCCATTGTACAAAAGGACCACAACTTCTTTATCCATTTTTCTCTTTCCTGGGGTATTTAAGGTGTAACGAAGTGGAGGTTCTTGTCAACAGAGCAGCCCTAAACTTTGGGGTGCCTGTGCCTTGCTGATTTTTAGTTTTCCCAATTTATACGCCCGTGAGTGGAAGTGCCCTATGCTCTCTAAGCTGAGTGTTTTCGATGTTTCAGGACACACCGTACACTTCTGCAGAGTGGCTGTTGGCAATTTACATCCCGCCCATCAGCGTAGCAAGGCTCCCGTTTCTCCATGGCCTGTCCTGCATTTCTGGTTTTGACACTTTATTCAGCATGGCCCTTTTGACCGATGGGAAGCGAGACTTCTTTGTAGCGCTGATTTGCCTTTCCAGGTTGCTTGGTTGGCCAAAAAGGGCGTATGCGTTTTTTCCTGAATATATTCAGAAAAAAACGCATACGCCCTTTTTGGCCAAGGGCATCATTGTCGAGGTTTTGCCGCTTTTCCCGTGCTTTAAAGGCGATTCGAATCTTCCTCCTGAAATCTGTTTCCTGCAATTCTGCCTTGCTTTCAAATCCTCTTTGTTGTCTTCCGTCAATATATTTGTGGACGAGAGTTATCATTTATAACTCTGCAGGTTTGTGAATTGCAGTGCCCCTGAGCTCCATTTTTCAACTCGCTTTCTTGGGAGCTGGCCGCAAAAGCGCAGGATTGCTTCAGGCCCTATTCTGGTCCCGGGCGGCAGGCTGAGCCTGTGGTTAATTCTTCTTCCTGATGGGAAAATAGAGTGACCTGTGTCTGTCCCCACACCTAGAGCTAGTGTCTCATTGGTTCCCCCTCTTCCCGTTCATCCTCAGGACAAATTGCAACCTGTACGGAACAGGAGGTTAAAGGTGCTGATTCTCCAAGGAGGGAGATTGCTAGTAAAGCGGCTGGAATGGCGAACCCGAGCACAAGGAGATGAGAAATGAGGTGCGTGTTAGAAACCTTTCCCGATCACACGGTGTACCATCTTCTGGGATTCTCATGCATGTTTTCGATGTAGGAAGATGCCCTTGAACCTGGAGATTTGGGACCCATGGGATGGGTACCACGCAGTATTACTCTAAAGGGTCTGCGTTTGCTCACCCAACCTCACCAAACCTCTCAGCCCCAAGAGTGTCCACCCTTATGCCTCAATCAGCTGTGGGTCTAGATATGGTCAATCCAGGTGGCATCACAGCCCTTGAACGAATTTTGTAAGAATTTCTCTCTCTTTCACTGTCTTTGTTTCACGGGTTTTTAAAAGTAATTGATTTTTATAAAGGGGTTTAGCTGTTTTTTACTGCTGTGTTTATGCCGCTTTACACCCACTTGACTCACATACAGAGAGATATCAATACATAGGTTTTAAGATTCTTACTAGTCAGATATATTCTTGGGCGGTGAATAGGGGGTGTTGAGTCCAGATCACTGAGCAAGGAGTAGGTCTTGTCTATTACATATTGGGTTTATGGAACGGTCTCTGAGCTAATTTGAAACCCTTGTTTTATGCATCACCCCACCTCACCTTTCCCGTTAAGCAGCCATAGTGTGTTTTCTAAACGTGTGACTCTGTTCTGTTTTGTAATTCAGTTCAAGGGTAGCGGTTTTACATTTCCTCTATAAGTGATATCTTATGATAAGTGTCGTTTTCTGTGTGGCTTATTTCACTTAGAATCGTCGTACCTAAATCCACTCATCATGCTGCTACTAGCCTTATGACGTTGATTTCATGGCTGAGTGATATTCCATTGTACAAAAGGACCACAACTTCTTTATCCATTTTTCTCTTTCCTGGGATATTTAAGGTGTAACGAAGTGGAGGTTCTTGTCAACAGAGCAGCCCTAAACTTTGGGGTGCCTGTGCCTTGCTGATTTTTAGTTTTCCCAATTTATACGCCCGTGAGTGGAAGTGCCCTATGCTCTCTAAGCTGAGTGTTTTCGATGTTTCAGGACACACCGTACACTTCTGCAGAGTGGCTGTTGGCAATTTACATCCCGCCCATCAGCGTAGCAAGGCTCCCGTTTCTCCATGGCCTGTCCTGCATTTCTGGTTTTGACACTTTATTCAGCATGGCCCTTTTGACCGATGGGAAGCGAGACTTCTTTGTAGCGCTGATTTGCCTTTCCAGGTTGCTTGGTTGGCCAAAAAGGGCGTATGCGTTTTTTCCTGAATATATTCAGGAAAAAACGCATACGCCCTTTTTGGCCAAGGGCATCATTGTCGAGGTTTTGCCGCTTTTCCCGTGCTTTAAAGGCGATTCGAATCTTCCTCCTGAAATCTGTTTCCTGCAATTCTGCCTTGCTTTCAAATCCTCTTTGTTGTCTTCCGTCAATATATTTGTGGACGAGAGTTATCATTTATAACTCTGCAGGTTTGTGAATTGCAGTGCCCCTGAGCTCCATTTTTCAACTCGCTTTCTTGGGAGCTGGCCGCAAAAGCACAGGATTGCTTCAGGCCCTATTCTGGTCCCGGGCGGCAGGCTGAGCCTGTGGTTAATTCTTCTTCCTGATGGGAAAATAGAGTGACCTGTGCCTGTCCCAACACCTAGAGCTAGTGTCTCATTGGTTCCCCCTCTTCCCGTTCATCCTCAGGACAAATTGCAACCTGTACGGAACAGGAGGTTAAAGGTGCTGATTCTCCAAGGAGGGAGATTGCTAGTAAAGCGGCTGGAATGGCGAACCCGAGCACAAGGAGATGAGAAATGAGGTGCGTGTTAGAAACCTTTCCCGATCACACGGTGTACCATCTTCTGGGATTCTCATGCATGTTTTCGATGTAGGAAGATGCCCTTGAACCTGGAGATTTGGGACCCATGGGATGGGTACCACGCAGTATTACTCTAAAGGGTCTGCGTTTGCTCACCCAACCTCACCAAACCTCTCAGCCCCAAGAGTGTCCACCCTTATGCCTCAATCAGCTGTGGGTCTAGATATGGTCAATCCAGGTGGCATCACAGCCCTTGAACGAATTTTGTAAGAATTTCTCTCTCTTTCACTGTCTTTGTTTCACGGGTTTTTAAAAGTAATGGATTTTTATAAAGGGGTTTAGCTGTTTTTTACTGCTGTGTTTATGCCGCTTTACACCCACTTGACTCACATACAGAGAGATATCAATACATAGGTTTTAAGATTCTTACTAGTCAGATATATTCTTGGGCGGTGAATAGGGGGTTTTGAGTCCAGATCACTGAGCAAGGAGTAGGTCTTGTCTATTACATATTGGGTTTATGGAACGGTCTCTGAGCTAATTTGAAACCCTTGTTTTATGCATCACCCCACCTCACCTTTCCCGTTAAGCAGCCATAGTGAGTTTTCTAAACGTGTGACTCTGTTCTGTTTTGTAATTCAGTTCAAGGGTAGCGGTTTTACATTCCGTCTATAAGTGATATCTTATGATAAGTGTCGTTTTCTGTGTGGCTTATTTCACTTAGAATCGTCGTACCTAAATCCACTCATCATGCTGCTACTAGCCTTATGACGTTGATTTCATGGCTGAGTGATATTCCATTGTACAAAAGGACCACAACTTCTTTATCCATTTTTCTCTTTCCTGGGATATTTAAGGTGTAACGAAGTGGAGGTTCTTGTCAACAGAGCAGCCCTAAACTTTGGGGTGCCTGTGCCTTGCTGATTTTTAGTTTTCCCAATTTATACGCCCGTGAGAGGAAGTGCCCTATGCTCTCTAAGCTGAGTGTTTTCGATGTTTCAGGACACACCGTACACTTCTGCAGAGTGGCTGTTGGCAATTTACATCCCGCCCATCAGCGTAGCAAGGCTCCCGTTTCTCCATGGCCCGTCCTGCATTTCTGGTTTTGACACTTTATTCAGCATGGCCCTTTTGACCGATGGGAAGCGAGACTTCTTTGTAGCGCTGATTTGCCTTTCCAGGTTGCTTGGTTGGCCAAAAAGGGCGTATGCGTTTTTTCCTGAATATATTCAGGAAAAAACGCATACGCCCTTTTTGGCCAAGGGCATCATTGTCGAGGTTTTGCCGCTTTTCCCGTGCTTTAAAGGCGATTCGAATCTTCCTCCTGAAATCTGTTTCCTGCAATTCTGCCTTGCTTTCAAATCCTCTTCGTTGTCTTCCGTCAATATATTTGTGGACGAGAGTTATCATTTATAACTCTGCAGGTTTGTGAATTGCAGTGCCCCTGAGCTCCATTTTTCAACTCGCTTTCTTGGGAGCTGGCCGCAAAAGCGCAGGATTGCTTCAGGCCCTATTCTGGTCCCGGGCGGCAGGCTGAGCCTGTGGTTAATTCTTCTTCCTGATGGGAAAATAGAGTGACCTGTGCCTGTCCCAACACCTAGAGCTAGTGTCTCATTGGTTCCCCCTCTTCCCGTTCATCCTCAGGACAAATTGCAACCTGTACGGAACAGGAGGTTAAAGGTGCTGATTCTCCAAGGAGGGAGATTGCTAGTAAAGCGGCTGGAATGGCGAACCCGAGCACAAGGAGATGAGAAATGAGGTGCGTGTTAGAAACCTTTCCCGATCACACGGTGTACCATCTTCTGGGATTCTCATGCATGTTTTCGATGTAGGAAGATGCCCTTGAACCTGGAGATTTGGGACCCATGGGATGGGTACCACGCAGTATTACTCTAAAGGGTCTGCGTTTGCTCACCCAACCTCACCAAACCTCTCAGCCCCAAGAGTGTCCACCCTTATGCCTCAATCAGCTGTGGGTCTAGATATGGTCAATCCAGGTGGCATCACAGCCCTTGAACGAATTTTGTGAGAATTTCTCTCTCTTTCACTGTCTTTGTTTCACGGGTTTTTAAAAGTAATTGATTTTTATAAAGGGGTTTAGCTGTTTTTTACTGCTGTGTTTATGCCGCTTTACACCCACTTGACTCACATACAGAGAGATATCAATACATAGGTTTTAAGATTCTTACTAGTCAGATATATTCTTGGGCGGTGAATAGGGGGTTTTGAGTCCAGATCACTGAGCAAGGAGTAGGTCTTGTCTATTACATATTGGGTTTATGGAACGGTCTCTGAGCTAATTTGAAACCCTTGTTTTATGCATCACCCCACCTCACCTTTCCCGTTAAGCAGCCATAGTGAGTTTTCTAAACGTGTGACTCTGTTCTGTTTTGTAATTCAGTTCAAGGGTAGCGGTTTTACATTCCCTCTATAAGTGATATCTTATGATAAGTGTCGTTTTCTGTGTGGCTTATTTCACTTAGAATCGTCGTACCTAAATCCACTCATCATGCTGCTACTAGCCTTATGACGTTGATTTCATGGCTGAGTGATATTCCATTGTACAAAAGGACCACAACTTCTTTATCCATTTTTCTCTTTCCTGGGATATTTAAGGTGTAACGAAGTGGAGGTTCTTGTCAACAGAGCAGCCCTAAACTTTGGGGTGCCTGTGCCTTGCTGATTTTTAGTTTTCCCAATTTATACGCCCGTGAGAGGAAGTGCCCTATGCTCTCTAAGCTGAGTGTTTTCGATGTTTCAGGACACACCGTACACTTCTGCAGAGTGGCTGTTGGCAATTTACATCCCGCCCATCAGCGTAGCAAGGCTCCCGTTTCTCCATGGCCCGTCCTGCATTTCTGGTTTTGACACTTTATTCAGCATGGCCCTTTTGACCGATGGGAAGCGAGACTTCTTTGTAGCGCTGATTTGCCTTTCCAGGTTGCTTGGTTGGCCAAAAAGGGCGTATGCGTTTTTTCCTGAATATATTCAGGAAAAAACGCATACGCCCTTTTTGGCCAAGGGCATCATTGTCGAGGTTTTGCCGCTTTTCCCGTGCTTTAAAGGCGATTCGAATCTTCCTCCTGAAATCTGTTTCCTGCAATTCTGCCTTGCTTTCAAATCCTCTTCGTTGTCTTCCGTCAATATATTTGTGGACGAGAGTTATCATTTATAACTCTGCAGGTTTGTGAATTGCAGTGCCCCTGAGCTCCATTTTTCAACTCGCTTTCTTGGGAGCTGGCCGCAAAAGCGCAGGATTGCTTCAGGCCCTATTCTGGTCCCGGGCGGCAGGCTGAGCCTGTGGTTAATTCTTCTTCCTGATGGGAAAATAGAGTGACCTGTGCCTGTCCCAACACCTAGAGCTAGTGTCTCATTGGTTCCCCCTCTTCCCGTTCATCCTCAGGACAAATTGCAACCTGTACGGAACAGGAGGTTAAAGGTGCTGATTCTCCAAGGAGGGAGATTGCTAGTAAAGCGGCTGGAATGGCGAACCCGAGCACAAGGAGATGAGAAATGAGGTGCGTGTTAGAAACCTTTCCCGATCACACGGTGTACCATCTTCTGGGATTCTCATGCATGTTTTCGATGTAGGAAGATGCCCTTGAACCTGGAGATTTGGGACCCATGGGATGGGTACCACGCAGTATTACTCTAAAGGGTCTGCGTTTGCTCACCCAACCTCACCAAACCTCTCAGCCCCAAGAGTGTCCACCCTTATGCCTCAATCAGCTGTGGGTCTAGATATGGTCAATCCAGGTGGCATCACAGCCCTTGAACGAATTTTGTGAGAATTTCTCTCTCTTTCACTGTCTTTGTTTCACGGGTTTTTAAAAGTAATTGATTTTTATAAAGGGGTTTAGCTGTTTTTTACTGCTGTGTTTATGCCGCTTTACACCCACTTGACTCACATACAGAGAGATATCAATACATAGGTTTTAAGATTCTTACTAGTCAGATATATTCTTGGGCGGTGAATAGGGGGTTTTGAGTCCAGATCACTGAGCAAGGAGTAGGTCTTGTCTATTACATATTGGGTTTATGGAACGGTCTCTGAGCTAATTTGAAACCCTTGTTTTATGCATCACCCCACCTCACCTTTCCCGTTAAGCAGCCATAGTGTGTTTTCTAAACGTGTGACTCTGTTCTGTTTTGTAATTCAGTTCAAGGGTAGCGGTTTTACATTCCCTCTATAAGTGATATCTTATGATAAGTGTCGTTTTCTGTGTGGCTTATTTCTCTTAGAATCGTCGTACCTAAATCCACTCATCATGCTGCTACTAGCCTTATGACGTTGATTTCATGGCTGAGTGATATTCCATTGTACAAAAGGACCACAACTTCTTTATCCATTTTTCTCTTTCCTGGGATATTTAAGGTGTAACAAAGTGGAGGTTCTTGTCAACAGAGCAGCCCTAAACTTTGGGGTGCCTGTGCCTTGCTGATTTTTAGTTTTCCCAATTTATACGCCCGTGAGTGGAAGTGCCCTATGCTCTCTAAGCTGAGTGTTTTCGATGTTTCAGGACACACCGTACACTTCTGCAGAGTGGCTGTTGGCAATTTACATCCCGCCCATCAGCGTAGCAAGGCTCCCGTTTCTCCATGGCCTGTCCTGCATTTCTGGTTTTGACACTTTATTCAGCATGGCCCTTTTGACCGATGGGAAGCGAAACTTCTTTGTAGCGCTGATTTGCCTTTCCAGGTTGCTTGGTTGGCCAAAAAGGGCGTATGCGTTTTTTCCTGAATATATTCAGGAAAAAACGCATACGCCCTTTTTGGCCAAGGGCATCATTGTCGAGGTTTTGCCGCTTTTCCCGTGCTTTAAAGGCGATTCGAATCTTCCTCCTGAAATCTGTTTCCTGCAATTCTGCCTTGCTTTCAAATCCTCTTTGTTGTCTTCCGTCAATATATTTGTGGACGAGAGTTATCATTTATAACTCTGCAGGTTTGTGAATTGCAGTGCCCCTGAGCTCCATTTTTCAACTCGCTTTCTTGGGAGCTGGCCGCAAAAGCGCAGGATTGCTTCAGGCCCTATTCTGGTCCCGGGCGGCAGGCTGAGCCTGTGGTTAATTCTTCTTCCTGATGGGAAAATAGAGTGACCTGTGCCTGTCCCAACACCTAGAGCTAGTGTCTCATTGGTTCCCCCTCTTCCCGTTCATCCTCAGGACAAATTGCAACCTGTACGGAACAGGAGGTTAAAGGTGCTGATTCTCCAAGGAGGGAGATTGCTAGTAAAGCGGCTGGAATGGCGAACCCGAGCACAAGGAGATGAGAAATGAGGTGCGTGTTAGAAACCTTTCCCGATCACACGGTGTACCATCTTCTGGGATTCTCATGCATGTTTTCGATGTAGGAAGATGCCCTTGAACCTGGAGATTTGGGACCCATGGGATGGGTACCACGCAGTATTACTCTAAAGGGTCTGCGTTTGCTCACCCAACCTCACCAAACCTCTCAGCCCCAAGAGTGTCCACCCTTATGCCTCAATCAGCTGTGGGTCTAGATATGGTCAATCCAGGTGGCATCACAGCCCTTGAACGAATTTTGTAAGAATTTCTCTCTCTTTCACTGTCTTTGTTTCACGGGTTTTTAAAAGTAATTGATTTTTATAAAGGGGTTTAGCTGTTTTTTACTGCTGTGTTTATGCCGCTTTACACCCACTTGACTCACATACAGACAGATATCAATACATAGGTTTTAAGATTCTTACTAGTCAGATATATTCTTGGGCGGTGAATAGGGGGTTTTGAGTCCAGATCACTGAGCAAGGAGTAGGTCTTGTCTATTACATATTGGGTTTATGGAACGGTCTCTGAGCTAATTTGAAACCCTTGTTTTATGCATCACCCCACCTCACCTTTCCCGTTAAGCAGCCATAGTGTGTTTTCTAAACGTGTGACTCTGTTCTGTTTTGTAATTCAGTTCAAGGGTAGCGGTTTTACATTTCCTCTATAAGTGATATCTTACGATAAGTGTCGTTTTCTGTGTGGCTTATTTCACTTAGAATCGTCGTACCTAAATCCACTCATCATGCTGCTACTAGCCTTATGACGTTGATTTCATGGCTGAGTGATATTCCATTGTACAAAAGGACCACAACTTCTTTATCCATTTTTCTCTTTCCTGGGATATTTAAGGTGTAACGAAGTGGAGGTTCTTGTCAACAGAGCAGCCCTAAACTTTGGGGTGCCTGTGCCTTGCTGATTTTTAGTTTTCCCAATTTATACGCCCGTGAGTGGAAGTGCCCTATGCTCTCTAAGCTGAGTGTTTTCGATGTTTCAGGACACACCGTACACTTCTGCAGAGTGGCTGTTGGCAATTTACATCCCGCCCATCAGCGTAGCAAGGCTCCCGTTTCTCCATGGCCTGTCCTGCATTTCTGGTTTTGACACTTTATTCAGCATGGCCCTTTTGACCGATGGGAAGCGAGACTTCTTTGTAGCGCTGATTTGCCTTTCCAGGTTGCTTGGTTGGCCAAAAAGGGCGTATGCGTTTTTTCCTGAATATATTCAGGAAAAAACGCATACGCCCTTTTTGGCCAAGGGCATCATTGTCGAGGTTTTGCCGCTTTTCCCGTGCTTTAAAGGCGATTCGAATCTTCCTCCTGAAATCTGTTTCCTGCAATTCTGCCTTGCTTTCAAATCCTCTTTGTTGTCTTCCGTCAATATATTTGTGGACGAGAGTTATCATTTATAACTCTGCAGGTTTGTGAATTGCAGTGCCCCTGAGCTCCATTTTTCAACTCGCTTTCTTGGGAGCTGGCCGCAAAAGCGCAGGATTGCTTCAGGCCCTATTCTGGTCCCGGGCGGCAGGCTGAGCCTGTGGTTAATTCTTCTTCCTGATGGGAAAATAGAGTGACCTGTGCCTGTCCCAACACCTAGAGCTAGTGTCTCATTGGTTCCCCCTCTTCCCGTTCATCCTCAGGACAAATTGCAACCTGTACGGAACAGGAGGTTAAAGGTGCTGATTCTCCAAGGAGGGAGATTGCTAGTAAAGCGGCTGGAATGGCGAACCCGAGCACAAGGAGATGAGAAATGAGGTGCGTGTTAGAAACCTTTCCCGATCACACGGTGTACCATCTTCTGGGATTCTCATGCATGTTTTCGATGTAGGAAGATGCCCTTGAACCTGGAGATTTGGGACCCATGGGATGGGTACCACGCAGTATTACTCTAAAGGGTCTGCGTTTGCTCCCCCAACCTCACCAAACCTCTCAGCCCCAAGAGTGTCCACCCTTATGCCTCAATCAGCTGTGGGTCTAGATATGGTCAATCCAGGTGGCATCACAGCCCTTGAACGAATTTTGTAAGAATTTCTCTCTCTTTCACTGTCTTTGTTGCACGGGTTTTTAAAAGTAATTGATTTTTATAAAGGGGTTTAGCTGTTTTTTACTGCTGTGTTTATGCCGCTTTACACCCACTTGACTCACATACAGAGAGATATCAATACATAGGTTTTAAGATTCTTACTAGTCAGATATATTCTTGGGCGGTGAATAGGGGGTTTTGAGTCCAGATCACTGAGCAAGGAGTAGGTCTTGTCTATTACATATTGGGTTTATGGAACGGTCTCTGAGCTAATTTGAAACCCTTGTTTTATGCATCACCCCACCTCACCTTTCCCGTTAAGCAGCCATAGTGAGTTTTCTAAACGTGTGACTCTGTTCTGTTTTGTAATTCAGTTCAAGGGTAGCGGTTTTACATTCCCTCTATAAGTGATATCTTACGATAAGTGTCGTTTTCTGTGTGGCTTATTTCACTTAGAATCGTCGTACCTAAATCCACTCATCATGCTGCTACTAGCCTTATGACGTTGATTTCATGGCTGAGTGATATTCCATTGTACAAAAGGACCACAACTTCTTTATCCATTTTTCTCTTTCCTGGGATATTTAAGGTGTAACGAAGTGGAGGTTCTTGTCAACCGAGCAGCCCTAAACTTTGGGGTGCCTGTGCCTTGCTGATTTTTAGTTTTCCCAATTTATACGCCCGTGAGAGGAAGTGCCCTATGCTCTCTAAGCTGAGTGTTTTCGATGTTTCAGGACACATCGTACACTTCTGCAGAGTGGCTGTTGGCAATTTACATCCCGCCCATCAGCGTAGCAAGGCTCCCGTTTCTCCATGGCCCGTCCTGCATTTCTGGTTTTGACACTTTATTCAGCATGGCCCTTTTGACCGATGGGAAGCGAGACTTCTTTGTAGCGCTGATTTGCCTTTCCAGGTTGCTTGGTTGGCCAAAAAGGGCGTATGCGTTTTTTCCTGAATATATTCAGGAAAAAACGCATACGCCCTTTTTGGCCAAGGGCATCATTGTCGAGGTTTTGCCGCTTTTCCCGTGCTTTAAAGGCGATTCGAATCTTCCTCCTGAAATCTGTTTCCTGCAATTCTGCCTTGCTTTCAAATCCTCTTTGTTGTCTTCCGTCAATATATTTGTGGACGAGAGTTATCATTTATAACTCTGCAGGTTTGTGAATTGCAGTGCCCCTGAGCTCCATTTTTCAACTCGCTTTCTTGGGAGCTGGCCGCAAAAGCGCAGGATTGCTTCAGGCCCTATTCTGGTCCCGGGCGGCAGGCTGAGCCTGTGGTTAATTCTTCTTCCTGATGGGAAAATAGAGTGACCTGTGCCTGTCCCCACACCTAGAGCTAGTGTCTCATTGGTTCCCCCTCTTCCCGTTCATCCTCAGGACAAATTGCAACCTGTACGGAACAGGAGGTTAAAGGTGCTGATTCTACAAGGAGGGAGATTGCTAGTAAAGCGGCTGGAATGGCGAACCCGAGCACAAGGAGATGAGAAATGAGGTGCGTGTTAGAAACCTTTCCCGATCACACGGTGTACCATCTTCTGGGATTCTCATGCATGTTTTCGATGTAGGAAGATGCCCTTGAACGTGGAGATTTGGGACCCATGGGATGGGTACCACGCAGTATTACTCTAAAGGGTCTGCGTTTGCTCACCCAACCTCACCAAACCTCTCAGCCCCAAGAGTGTCCACCCTTATGCCTCAATCAGCTGTGGGTCTAGATATGGTCAATCCAGGTGGCATCACAGCCCTTGAACGAATTTTGTAAGAATTTCTCTCTCTTTCACTGTCTTTGTTTCACGGGTTTTTAAAAGTAATTGATTTTTATAAAGGGGTTTAGCTGTTTTTTACTGCTGTGTTTATGCCGCTTTACACCCACTTGACTCACATACAGAGAGATATCAATACATAGGTTTTAAGATTCTTACTAGTCAGATATATTCTTGGGCGGTGAATAGGGGGTTTTGAGTCCAGATCACTGAGCAAGGAGTAGGTCTTGTCTATTACATATTGGGTTTATGGAACGGTCTCTGAGCTAATTTGAAACCCTTGTTTTATGCATCACCCCACCTCACCTTTCCCGTTAAGCAGCCATAGTGTGTTTTCTAAACGTGTGACTCTGTTCTGTTTTGTAATTCAGTTCAAGGGTAGCGATTTTTACATTCCCTCTATAAGTGATATCTTATGATAAGTGTCTTTTTCTGTGTGACTTATTTCACTTAGAATCGTCGTACCTAAATCCACTCATCATGCTGCTACTAGCCTTATGACGTTGATTTCATGGCTGAGTGATATTCCATTGTACAAAAGGACCACAACTTCTTTATCCATTTTTCTCTTTCCTGGGATATTTAAGGTGTAACGAAGTGGAGGTTCTTGTCAACAGAGCAGCCCTAAACTTTGGGGTGCCTGTGCCTTGCTGATTTTTAGTTTTCCCAATTTATACGCCCGTGAGTGGAAGTGCCCTATGCTCTCTAAGCTGAGTGTTTTCGATGTTTCAGGACACACCGTACACTTCTGCAGAGTGGCTGTTGGCAATTTACATCCCGCCCATCAGCGTAGCAAGGCTCCCGTTTCTCCATGGCCTGTCCTGCATTTCTGGTTTTGACACTTTATTCAGCATGGCCCTTTTGACCGATGGGAAGCGAGACTTCTTTGTAGCGCTGATTTGCCTTTCCAGGTTGCTTGGTTGGCCAAAAAGGGCGTATGCGTTTTTTCCTGAATATATTCAGGAAAAACGCATACGCCCTTTTTGGCCAAGGGCATCATTGTCGAGGTTTTGCCGCTTTTCCCGTGCTTTAAAGGCGATTCGAATCTTCCTCCTGAAATCTGTTTCCTGCAATTCTGCCTTGCTTTCAAATCCTCTTTGTTGTCTTCCGTCAATATATTTGTGGACGAGAGTTATCATTTATAACTCTGCAGGTTTGTGAATTGCAGTGCCCCTGAGCTCCATTTTTCAACTCGCTTTCTTGGGAGCTGGCCGCAAAAGCGCAGGATTGCTTCAGGCCCTATTCTGGTCCCGGGCGGCAGGCTGAGCCTGTGGTTAATTCTTCTTCCTGATGGGAAAATAGAGTGACCTGTGCCTGTCCCAACACCTAGAGCTAGTGTCTCATTGGTTCCCCCTCTTCCCGTTCATCCTCAGGACAAATTGCAACCTGTACGGAACAGGAGGTTAAAGGTGCTGATTCTCCAAGGAGGGAGATTGCTAGTAAAGCGGCTGGAATGGCGAACCCGAGCACAAGGAGATGAGAAATGAGGTGCGTGTTAGAAACCTTTCCCGATCACACGGTGTACCATCTTCTGGGATTCTCATGCATGTTTTCGATGTAGGAAGATGCCCTTGAACCTGGAGATTTGGGACCCATGGGATGGGTACCACGCAGTATTACTCTAAAGGGTCTGCGTTTGCTCACCCAACCTCACCAAACCTCTCAGCCCCAAGAGTGTCCACCCTTATGCCTCAATCAGCTGTGGGTCTAGATATGGTCAATCCAGGTGGCATCACAGCCCTTGAACGAATTTTGTAAGAATTTCTCTCTCTTTCACTGTCTTTGTTTCACGGGTTTTTAAAAGTAATTGATTTTTATAAAGGGGTTTAGCTGTTTTTTACTGCTGTGTTTATGCCGCTTTACACCCACTTGACTCACATACAGACAGATATCAATACATAGGTTTTAAGATTCTTACTAGTCAGATATATTCTTGGGCGGTGAATAGGGGGTTTTGAGTCCAGATCACTGAGCAAGGAGTAGGTCTTGTCTATTACATATTGGGTTTATGGAACGGTCTCTGAGCTAATTTGAAACCCTTGTTTTATGCATCACCCCACCTCACCTTTCCCGTTAAGCAGCCATAGTGTGTTTTCTAAACGTGTGACTCTGTTCTGTTTTGTAATTCAGTTCAAGGGTAGCGGTTTTACATTTCCTCTATAAGTGATATCTTACGATAAGTGTCGTTTTCTGTGTGGCTTATTTCACTTAGAATCGTCGTACCTAAATCCACTCATCATGCTGCTACTAGCCTTATGACGTTGATTTCATGGCTGAGTGATATTCCATTGTACAAAAGGACCACAACTTCTTTATCCATTTTTCTCTTTCCTGGGATATTTAAGGTGTAACGAAGTGGAGGTTCTTGTCAACAGAGCAGCCCTAAACTTTGGGGTGCCTGTGCCTTGCTGATTTTTAGTTTTCCCAATTTATACGCCCGTGAGTGGAAGTGCCCTATGCTCTCTAAGCTGAGTGTTTTCGATGTTTCAGGACACACCGTACACTTCTGCAGAGTGGCTGTTGGCAATTTACATCCCGCCCATCAGCGTAGCAAGGCTCCCGTTTCTCCATGGCCTGTCCTGCATTTCTGGTTTTGACACTTTATTCAGCATGGCCCTTTTGACCGATGGGAAGCGAGACTTCTTTGTAGCGCTGATTTGCCTTTCCAGGTTGCTTGGTTGGCCAAAAAGGGCGTATGCGTTTTTTCCTGAATATATTCAGGAAAAAACGCATACGCCCTTTTTGGCCAAGGGCATCATTGTCGAGGTTTTGCCGCTTTTCCCGTGCTTTAAAGGCGATTCGAATCTTCCTCCTGAAATCTGTTTCCTGCAATTCTGCCTTGCTTTCAAATCCTCTTTGTTGTCTTCCGTCAATATATTTGTGGACGAGAGTTATCATTTATAACTCTGCAGGTTTGTGAATTGCAGTGCCCCTGAGCTCCATTTTTCAACTCGCTTTCTTGGGAGCTGGCCGCAAAAGCGCAGGATTGCTTCAGGCCCTATTCTGGTCCCGGGCGGCAGGCTGAGCCTGTGGTTAATTCTTCTTCCTGATGGGAAAATAGAGTGACCTGTGCCTGTCCCAACACCTAGAGCTAGTGTCTCATTGGTTCCCCCTCTTCCCGTTCATCCTCAGGACAAATTGCAACCTGTACGGAACAGGAGGTTAAAGGTGCTGATTCTCCAAGGAGGGAGATTGCTAGTAAAGCGGCTGGAATGGCGAACCCGAGCACAAGGAGATGAGAAATGAGGTGCGTGTTAGAAACCTTTCCCGATCACACGGTGTACCATCTTCT
Source organism: Balaenoptera borealis (assembly GCF_965194805.1). NCBI lineage: Eukaryota > Metazoa > Chordata > Mammalia > Artiodactyla > Balaenopteridae > Balaenoptera > Balaenoptera borealis. The sequence goes on along the minus strand of NW_028122818.1, from coordinate 6,213 downwards.
GGGATTCTCATGCATGTTTTCGATGTAGGAAGATGCCCTTGAACCTGGAGATTTGGGACCCATGGGATGGGTACCACGCAGTATTACTCTAAAGGGTCTGCGTTTGCTCCCCCAACCTCACCAAACCTCTCAGCCCCAAGAGTGTCCACCCTTATGCCTCAATCAGCTGTGGGTCTAGATATGGTCAATCCAGGTGGCATCACAGCCCTTGAACGAATTTTGTAAGAATTTCTCTCTCTTTCACTGTCTTTGTTGCACGGGTTTTTAAAAGTAATTGATTTTTATAAAGGGGTTTAGCTGTTTTTTACTGCTGTGTTTATGCCGCTTTACACCCACTTGACTCACATACAGAGAGATATCAATACATAGGTTTTAAGATTCTTACTAGTCAGATATATTCTTGGGCGGTGAATAGGGGGTTTTGAGTCCAGATCACTGAGCAAGGAGTAGGTCTTGTCTATTACATATTGGGTTTATGGAACGGTCTCTGAGCTAATTTGAAACCCTTGTTTTATGCATCACCCCACCTCACCTTTCCCGTTAAGCAGCCATAGTGAGTTTTCTAAACGTGTGACTCTGTTCTGTTTTGTAATTCAGTTCAAGGGTAGCGGTTTTACATTCCCTCTATAAGTGATATCTTACGATAAGTGTCGTTTTCTGTGTGGCTTATTTCACTTAGAATCGTCGTACCTAAATCCACTCATCATGCTGCTACTAGCCTTATGACGTTGATTTCATGGCTGAGTGATATTCCATTGTACAAAAGGACCACAACTTCTTTATCCATTTTTCTCTTTCCTGGGATATTTAAGGTGTAACGAAGTGGAGGTTCTTGTCAACCGAGCAGCCCTAAACTTTGGGGTGCCTGTGCCTTGCTGATTTTTAGTTTTCCCAATTTATACGCCCGTGAGAGGAAGTGCCCTATGCTCTCTAAGCTGAGTGTTTTCGATGTTTCAGGACACATCGTACACTTCTGCAGAGTGGCTGTTGGCAATTTACATCCCGCCCATCAGCGTAGCAAGGCTCCCGTTTCTCCATGGCCCGTCCTGCATTTCTGGTTTTGACACTTTATTCAGCATGGCCCTTTTGACCGATGGGAAGCGAGACTTCTTTGTAGCGCTGATTTGCCTTTCCAGGTTGCTTGGTTGGCCAAAAAGGGCGTATGCGTTTTTTCCTGAATATATTCAGGAAAAAACGCATACGCCCTTTTTGGCCAAGGGCATCATTGTCGAGGTTTTGCCGCTTTTCCCGTGCTTTAAAGGCGATTCGAATCTTCCTCCTGAAATCTGTTTCCTGCAATTCTGCCTTGCTTTCAAATCCTCTTTGTTGTCTTCCGTCAATATATTTGTGGACGAGAGTTATCATTTATAACTCTGCAGGTTTGTGAATTGCAGTGCCCCTGAGCTCCATTTTTCAACTCGCTTTCTTGGGAGCTGGCCGCAAAAGCGCAGGATTGCTTCAGGCCCTATTCTGGTCCCGGGCGGCAGGCTGAGCCTGTGGTTAATTCTTCTTCCTGATGGGAAAATAGAGTGACCTGTGCCTGTCCCCACACCTAGAGCTAGTGTCTCATTGGTTCCCCCTCTTCCCGTTCATCCTCAGGACAAATTGCAACCTGTACGGAACAGGAGGTTAAAGGTGCTGATTCTCCAAGGAGGGAGATTGCTAGTAAAGCGGCTGGAATGGCGAACCCGAGCACAAGGAGATGAGAAATGAGGTGCGTGTTAGAAACCTTTCCCGATCACACGGTGTACCATCTTCTGGGATTCTCATGCATGTTTTCGATGTAGGAAGATGCCCTTGAACGTGGAGATTTGGGACCCATGGGATGGGTACCACGCAGTATTACTCTAAAGGGTCTGCGTTTGCTCACCCAACCTCACCAAACCTCTCAGCCCCAAGAGTGTCCACCCTTATGCCTCAATCAGCTGTGGGTCTAGATATGGTCAATCCAGGTGGCATCACAGCCCTTGAACGAATTTTGTAAGAATTTCTCTCTCTTTCACTGTCTTTGTTTCACGGGTTTTTAAAAGTAATTGATTTTTATAAAGGGGTTTAGCTGTTTTTTACTGCTGTGTTTATGCCGCTTTACACCCACTTGACTCACATACAGAGAGATATCAATACATAGGTTTTAAGATTCTTACTAGTCAGATATATTCTTGGGCGGTGAATAGGGGGTTTTGAGTCCAGATCACTGAGCAAGGAGTAGGTCTTGTCTATTACATATTGGGTTTATGGAACGGTCTCTGAGCTAATTTGAAACCCTTGTTTTATGCATCACCCCACCTCACCTTTCCCGTTAAGCAGCCATAGTGTGTTTTCTAAACGTGTGACTCTGTTCTGTTTTGTAATTCAGTTCAAGGGTAGCGATTTTTACATTCCCTCTATAAGTGATATCTTATGATAAGTGTCTTTTTCTGTGTGACTTATTTCACTTAGAATCGTCGTACCTAAATCCACTCATCATGCTGCTACTAGCCTTATGACGTTGATTTCATGGCTGAGTGATATTCCATTGTACAAAAGGACCACAACTTCTTTATCCATTTTTCTCTTTCCTGGGATATTTAAGGTGTAACGAAGTGGAGGTTCTTGTCAACAGAGCAGCCCTAAACTTTGGGGTGCCTGTGCCTTGCTGATTTTTAGTTTTCCCAATTTATACGCCCGTGAGTGGAAGTGCCCTATGCTCTCTAAGCTGAGTGTTTTCGATGTTTCAGGACACACCGTACACTTCTGCAGAGTGGCTGTTGGCAATTTACATCCCGCCCATCAGCGTAGCAAGGCTCCCGTTTCTCCATGGCCTGTCCTGCATTTCTGGTTTTGACACTTTATTCAGCATGGCCCTTTTGACCGATGGGAAGCGAGACTTCTTTGTAGCGCTGATTTGCCTTTCCAGGTTGCTTGGTTGGCCAAAAAGGGCGTATGCGTTTTTTCCTGAATATATTCAGGAAAAACGCATACGCCCTTTTTGGCCAAGGGCATCATTGTCGAGGTTTTGCCGCTTTTCCCGTGCTTTAAAGGCGATTCGAATCTTCCTCCTGAAATCTGTTTCCTGCAATTCTGCCTTGCTTTCAAATCCTCTTTGTTGTCTTCCGTCAATATATTTGTGGACGAGAGTTATCATTTATAACTCTGCAGGTTTGTGAATTGCAGTGCCCCTGAGCTCCATTTTTCAACTCGCTTTCTTGGGAGCTGGCCGCAAAAGCGCAGGATTGCTTCAGGCCCTATTCTGGTCCCGGGCGGCAGGCTGAGCCTGTGGTTAATTCTTCTTCCTGATGGGAAAATAGAGTGACCTGTGCCTGTCCCAACACCTAGAGCTAGTGTCTCATTGGTTCCCCCTCTTCCCGTTCATCCTCAGGACAAATTGCAACCTGTACGGAACAGGAGGTTAAAGGTGCTGATTCTCCAAGGAGGGAGATTGCTAGTAAAGCGGCTGGAATGGCGAACCCGAGCACAAGGAGATGAGAAATGAGGTGCGTGTTAGAAACCTTTCCCGATCACACGGTGTACCATCTTCTGGGATTCTCATGCATGTTTTCGATGTAGGAAGATGCCCTTGAACCTGGAGATTTGGGACCCATGGGATGGGTACCACGCAGTATTACTCTAAAGGGTCTGCGTTTGCTCACCCAACCTCACCAAACCTCTCAGCCCCAAGAGTGTCCACCCTTATGCCTCAATCAGCTGTGGGTCTAGATATGGTCAATCCAGGTGGCATCACAGCCCTTGAACGAATTTTGTAAGAATTTCTCTCTCTTTCACTGTCTTTGTTTCACGGGTTTTTAAAAGTAATTGATTTTTATAAAGGGGTTTAGCTGTTTTTTACTGCTGTGTTTATGCCGCTTTACACCCACTTGACTCACATACAGACAGATATCAATACATAGGTTTTAAGATTCTTACTAGTCAGATATATTCTTGGGCGGTGAATAGGGGGTTTTGAGTCCAGATCACTGAGCAAGGAGTAGGTCTTGTCTATTACATATTGGGTTTATGGAACGGTCTCTGAGCTAATTTGAAACCCTTGTTTTATGCATCACCCCACCTCACCTTTCCCGTTAAGCAGCCATAGTGTGTTTTCTAAACGTGTGACTCTGTTCTGTTTTGTAATTCAGTTCAAGGGTAGCGGTTTTACATTTCCTCTATAAGTGATATCTTACGATAAGTGTCGTTTTCTGTGTGGCTTATTTCACTTAGAATCGTCGTACCTAAATCCACTCATCATGCTGCTACTAGCCTTATGACGTTGATTTCATGGCTGAGTGATATTCCATTGTACAAAAGGACCACAACTTCTTTATCCATTTTTCTCTTTCCTGGGATATTTAAGGTGTAACGAAGTGGAGGTTCTTGTCAACAGAGCAGCCCTAAACTTTGGGGTGCCTGTGCCTTGCTGATTTTTAGTTTTCCCAATTTATACGCCCGTGAGTGGAAGTGCCCTATGCTCTCTAAGCTGAGTGTTTTCGATGTTTCAGGACACACCGTACACTTCTGCAGAGTGGCTGTTGGCAATTTACATCCCGCCCATCAGCGTAGCAAGGCTCCCGTTTCTCCATGGCCTGTCCTGCATTTCTGGTTTTGACACTTTATTCAGCATGGCCCTTTTGACCGATGGGAAGCGAGACTTCTTTGTAGCGCTGATTTGCCTTTCCAGGTTGCTTGGTTGGCCAAAAAGGGCGTATGCGTTTTTTCCTGAATATATTCAGGAAAAAACGCATACGCCCTTTTTGGCCAAGGGCATCATTGTCGAGGTTTTGCCGCTTTTCCCGTGCTTTAAAGGCGATTCGAATCTTCCTCCTGAAATCTGTTTCCTGCAATTCTGCCTTGCTTTCAAATCCTCTTTGTTGTCTTCCGTCAATATATTTGTGGACGAGAGTTATCATTTATAACTCTGCAGGTTTGTGAATTGCAGTGCCCCTGAGCTCCATTTTTCAACTCGCTTTCTTGGGAGCTGGCCGCAAAAGCGCAGGATTGCTTCAGGCCCTATTCTGGTCCCGGGCGGCAGGCTGAGCCTGTGGTTAATTCTTCTTCCTGATGGGAAAATAGAGTGACCTGTGCCTGTCCCAACACCTAGAGCTAGTGTCTCATTGGTTCCCCCTCTTCCCGTTCATCCTCAGGACAAATTGCAACCTGTACGGAACAGGAGGTTAAAGGTGCTGATTCTCCAAGGAGGGAGATTGCTAGTAAAGCGGCTGGAATGGCGAACCCGAGCACAAGGAGATGAGAAATGAGGTGCGTGTTAGAAACCTTTCCCGATCACACGGTGTACCATCTTCTGGGATTCTCATGCATGTTTTCGATGTAGGAAGATGCCCTTGAACCTGGAGATTTGGGACCCATGGGATGGGTACCACGCAGTATTACTCTAAAGGGTCTGCGTTTGCTCCCCCAACCTCACCAAACCTCTCAGCCCCAAGAGTGTCCACCCTTATGCCTCAATCAGCTGTGGGTCTAGATATGGTCAATCCAGGTGGCATCACAGCCCTTGAACGAATTTTGTAAGAATTTCTCTCTCTTTCACTGTCTTTGTTGCACGGGTTTTTAAAAGTAATTGATTTTTATAAAGGGGTTTAGCTGTTTTTTACTGCTGTGTTTATGCCGCTTTACACCCACTTGACTCACATACAGAGAGATATCAATACATAGGTTTTAAGATTCTTACTAGTCAGATATATTCTTGGGCGGTGAATAGGGGGTTTTGAGTCCAGATCACTGAGCAAGGAGTAGGTCTTGTCTATTACATATTGGGTTTATGGAACGGTCTCTGAGCTAATTTGAAACCCTTGTTTTATGCATCACCCCACCTCACCTTTCCCGTTAAGCAGCCATAGTGAGTTTTCTAAACGTGTGACTCTGTTCTGTTTTGTAATTCAGTTCAAGGGTAGCGGTTTTACATTCCCTCTATAAGTGATATCTTACGATAAGTGTCGTTTTCTGTGTGGCTTATTTCACTTAGAATCGTCGTACCTAAATCCACTCATCATGCTGCTACTAGCCTTATGACGTTGATTTCATGGCTGAGTGATATTCCATTGTACAAAAGGACCACAACTTCTTTATCCATTTTTCTCTTTCCTGGGATATTTAAGGTGTAACGAAGTGGAGGTTCTTGTCAACAGAGCAGCCCTAAACTTTGGGGTGCCTGTGCCTTGCTGATTTTTAGTTTTCCCAATTTATACGCCCGTGAGAGGAAGTGCCCTATGCTCTCTAAGC